>NW_026555333.1:11377828-11499319 GCF_029017545.1 Prosopis cineraria
AATACTCGTATAGTTTTAAATTCCCAGATCACACAATAGCATTTCAAACACACGAGTATATTGAATCAAAAATTAAGACTGGTTTCAAATCTCGGTATTCCATGAAACCTTATAGCACAGTTTGAACATAGGTCCCCACAACTTTTTCTCCTCTAGTCCCTAATCCTAACACCTGGGCACAGAGTTATGCGGCCTTCAATAACGTTGTCCGTGTCCGGAAACAACCGACTTGCAAACATCGCAATTTTAAGAAATTCACAAAATAAAAAATCACATACCACTTCACTAAGGAATTTTCATCAGTGTCATCCATTCCGGAGCCAGTGTCAAAGATTGAAATCTTATCCCCATCCAGATCTATCTGCAAATAAAGAAAAATGAACATCACCGTGCTAAGAGATCAACCAAACAATAGCACATTAATAGGTGCAATCATCAGGCAATATTTATTCAAACAAATACAACTACCAAAACCGTAATTATTAATTCCCTAGCATTTGGTTACTTGGTTAACGTGCAACTTCCCCGTAGCATCACTGTATCATGCTACAGAAACAAATTTCATGCAAGTGTAGCTCATGTAATATGCAGCATATAATTAAAACAACAACAGCACAAACTAATTTGAGTATTTTGCATAAGCTACGACCATTCTCAGAGCATGATATGAGATGACTGGAATGGCATGCTCCTCTCTTGAGCTGTTAACGGTTGACAAAGAAACGGAGAAGATGACAGGGAAATCAAAGGTATAGCTCAATGATAATTCCAATGGTGTTGCTTTTGATGACAGGGAAAGTGTTAGTTTAGATGTGATCATCAGATTAAGCTTAAATTCAAATATTTTTGTTAAGCATAAATGTATTTTATGATTTAAAAATGTAATGCTATAATTTGTAAATGAGTATTATATTATGTGTTGCTAAGAAGTTTTTAACGTGATTTTCACTTTCTCTATATATTAGTTATTATCAAATAAATTTTGAATTCCTTTTCAAATCGTATACTATAGTTTTATGTAATTTGTGCAGAACAAATGCTTAATAATATTATACTGTATTGCTTCAAAAAAAAAAAAAAAAACACTTAGACAACGTAACTTGGTGCAATTTGATGCTTGAAAACTGGAAAAATCATCAAACTGCTGGCATACCTAACAAGTCTTTCTCTCATTTTCCCGATTATACCACACAGCTTGCAATGAATTATCCTGATATATAAACAGAAGTGTCGGTGTCAAAATCTTCAATATTGCATTTGGAAATAATGAGTTTATTTTCTCAGTTGTGTCAAAGATCTCACAATCAAGTCTGCAAGAGCTGTTTCGAAAGTGTATTCTTCGGGAAGCTCCAACAGCAGATTAGTATCTGGTGTTAAATCCCACATATTCTGCATATTGAACACGACTTTAACGTACGTAGCATGGAACAAAGGATGTTCAGAGAAACCAAAACCATAATCTGATTACCGATTTACCGTTTAAAATATACACTGAGACAGACAAGCCTAGGAAACAGAAAACTAAGGAACATGAACAAGAAAAGTCCTTATAGAATACGAACCTTGAAAGTGCAGGCAATGTCACCGCACTCATCCTAATTCAGAGAGATAAAAACGCATCATCAGCAAGTAGGAAAAATAACGCCATCAAGCGTACATAAATTTAAAGAAAGATAATTGCATAAAATCCTAGGGATGTCTGCAAAGTGATAGAGCTAGTTATTTTTTCCCTAAAAACAAAAAACTAAGAAAGATCAGGATCCCGCAATTTCAATTCTGTGCTTGACCAGTTCGGTAATAAGATTTTTAAACCGGTAAACCTTTCCAATGACGCCGTTGTTGTGTCGTCGTCGTCACTTATGTATACTTTTCTCTTTCTAGAGCCCCTATATTTTTTCAATGACCCTTCCATAACGTCAAAGCCTTCGAATCTGTAAACAGACGAACAGAACTGACAGAAGTAAAGAACTTCTAATTATTTTCCCTGAAATCGTTGGAGCGAACAAGTTGATAACATAAACAGTAGAATGCTTTCGAAATCATTAAAACCAGCACGTCCTTGGATTTTCGATATCTACTTTGCATTTAATGTACCCACGAAAAAAAAAAAAAAAAAAAAACCGGCTTTGCATGACTGCCAGGTGCAAAAGCACATAACAGTCAACCTCGAAGAATATATTCACGCAAATAAAAATACAAACAAAAAAATAATGGAAACTAATAGAGCTGAATAAATTATAAACAAACGACCCTGACTGAGCGTCTATTCTCATTTATATGAAAGAAAGAAGCTCTGTTTTGAAGATTAAAAAGACTGAAAACAAAGTTTCATACAGTTCAACAAGGGACACTTTGGATACAGCTCGATCGTCGCGGGGCACTGAAGATTTTGCGAAGAACAACGCAGAGAACGCTATGGTTTTATATATATTGCAGAGAGAGAGAGAGGTCGGAAGAGCAAGCAACGGTTAGGAAAGGGGCGAGTGACTGAGGGAGCATTCACGGCAATGGGAAGCGAAGAGGCACTAAAGCACTGAGCTGTGTGTTTGCGACCCTGGTATGATGGAATCGGGAACGTCCGCGCATATCATGCCCCTCGCGCAGAAAAATAAGGTGGGGACCACTGGTGTCTGGGGACACTTGGTTTTCAATTTTTATTTTTTTCCCGCAACGCACTTGGACTAATCGAAGAAACAAACGGCCCAATAAAATACAGACAGACACGCGAAAATAACATATTATATCATGTTATAATTCTATTTGTCAGAAAAAAATTAGGCAGTAATTGTTAAAAATTTCGGGCAAACTGGTCTGGTGTATAAACTCCTCCCCCGTTTAAATATACAATGTATTTTAAAAAATTAAATAATTAAAATTAAGATATAATCATTATTTTTTTTTAAAGTGTTTCTATTAATAATGACTTTATATCTATTGTAAAGTGTTTAATAGAAGCAAATATAAAAAGATAGGGTTAATTTAAAATTAGGTAATTATTTTTCTTGAGAAGTGAGATTCAATTTAAAATGTCTTACATTTTTTAACGGAGGGAGTATTATATTTAATATAATATAATATAATATTTAATATTTAATGAATGGTACAGAACATGCATGGTTTACGTTATTGAGGAAAGGATTTTTTAATGTTTTTATGAAGTAATAACCCTCCTGTATGTCAGCATACTCTTCGGACTAAATTAAAATACATTAATATAAAGTGTTGATAACTCATTCATGATATTCAAAAATGTTAAATTTTTTAAAAAATTATATCTTCTTAATTTTATCATCATTAGATATTCTATATAAGTAATTTGATAATAATAATTAAAATTTTAATGCATTATTTTTTTGAAAAAAGTTATAAATGATATGGGGATATAGTTAAAAAAATAATTATAAAAATAATACTTATTTGTATTTTGGATCAAATAAAATTTTAAAAAAAAATGCCTTATTACAATATGAAGAAAATATCAATTAGGCAATTATCATTACCAAATGATATTTTCCAGTAATGGGCAAGCTTCAAGGTGACTGAGGGGGCTAGGTTGTACCTGTAAATACTAAATAGAATCATAGAAAGACCAACGAAACAGCTATAGTGGTCCCAAAAGGCAATGGTCTTGCTTCTCTCGTAATTGTAACATAAAAAAGAAAGTATAAATCATGGCATTAATTTTTTTATAAATTTTCTCTTTATCCTATTAAATATTGGTGAAAAAAAAGTATATCATTAAAATATATATATTTTAATAAAGGTAAACTTAAAAGTTTATTAAATTTTAGATGAAAATAATAAGTTTAAAATCTTTCATATGTTAAAAGTAATTTATAAATATTATTAGAGGGAATATATTTACATTTCAATTTCGCAACCATCAATTACCTGCTAAAAGCGAAGCCACGAGAAATATCAAGTATGTATGAGTCTTCACCTAAAAGCACACCATTCCCCCTGCTCTTATCTTTGTTTTTTTGGATAAAACAGCAATTTAGTTATAAATTATTTTTTAAGAGTATTTAATAGCCTAAATTATAATCACAAACTTTTAAAAATGAAGCATCCAATACCCGCCGTTAACTTCTAACAAACATTATATGAGACCTATAATGACACATGGTACGACACAAGCACAACACATCAGCATGAAAAGGTGTAAATTTAACCACGAATTATTTTTCGAAGAGCACTGGATAGCCTCTATTATAAAAAACGGACCATCCAACACCTTCCCTCAATTTGACCAAACATTGTTTATTTTCATACTTATAAAGCCCACAAACATTAATCTCTTCAATTTCTTGCATTTGTTCTCAATATAAGCTTTAAAAGGATATGTTCAAGAGTTCTTATCTAAAGAATTCACAAGGACAATACAAATAAAGTAGAAGCTGGATTTTATTATGCAGTAAAAAGTTTGATTCTAACTTAATTTAGTCATGAATTATTTTTTTTATTTTGTTAGCGTCGTCTTCGTGAACATCTTTAGACAAAAACTCTCTGAACCTCTTCTTTTCAAGTTGAGATGAGAACGAAGGCAAGAAAATGGAGAGATTAATGCTTTATATACCTCATAAGTTTGAAAATAAATTGTGTTTGGTCAAAATTGAGGGAAAGGTGTTGGATGATCCATTTTTTTATAGTAGAGGCTACCCAATGCTTCTCAGAAAATAGTTACATAATGTACGTTAGCTGAAGTTAATAATGAGCTATTGGATACTTCATTTTTAAAAGTTTGTGATTTATTTTATGCTATCTGATAATTTAGGCTACCAGATGCTCCTAAAAAAATAATTTGGGCCAAATGTGCACCTTTACCCTTGTTTTTTGGGTGAAAATTAAAATACATTCATAATCAAAAATATGAAAATAAAGTCAGCGACTATGATGAGAGTCAAAAATCAATCATCATCGACCGTCTTTCAACAGCCAAGATGGTGGATAATCAAAAGAGCAAAAAGAGACCTCAACAAGATGAGCTTTTCAGCTAGGTGATAAGCAGTATTAATAACATCCCTATGAACAAAGCTAATTGTAATAGACCAATTCCTATGAATTAAACCGACAGCATGAGAGATGAAGTTTTGAAGAGGATTATCGACGTTGGTGCCTCTAGTTATGAGATTTATAGCTTCAAGGCAATATGAATAGACTTATATTTTTCTTGAAACCTTGATTCTAGCATAGTTCAAAGACTCGTGATGATGCCTATTAATTTAGCTACAATCGATGGTAAACTCCCAAGCTTGAAGCAAAAGCCCTTTACCCAAGTACCATTCTCGTCCATCATGTGCCCTCACAAGTAGCCATTCCATTTGCATGTACAAACCCATCCACATCAACTCTTATATAACCCTTTTCAGGAGGGCGCCATTTGTTAACATTGTTGTGTGGTGTTTTATGCAAGTTCATTTTACTCAGCATGTTAATATTAGGCAAAGCTTTCCAAATGCACTTATTTGCATCAACTCTCATAATAGGTTCCTCCTCTCCAAATAGGTTTGCGCATCTAGTGGTCCATATATAGTTCCCAGCATAAGTGAAGGTGATATGCCAAGTGACCTTCCTAGAAGATTCATAGCCCAGATCGTTCTTGGAGTTCCATTTAATCCAATCAAGACCTTGTAGTCTCATGAAAGCACTCCAATATTCCAGTTTGATGATCTGTCTCTAAGCATCTCGTGCAATTTTATAATCATGGACTATATGCATGTTTGTCTCCCCTTCGTTACAACCAAATGGGCACAAGCTTGTTGTTGTTAATCCCCTTTGTTTCCTTAGTTTTGTGGTGTGTATTATGTTTCTCCCTAAAAACCAAAGGAAGTTTTTCATCTTTTCGGGATGCACCATCTCCATATTTTTGTCTATATGTTGCCTCTATTACTACTTGTACCTGCCAAATGAAATTCATATGTAGATTTAATGTTAAAATAGCCATCAATGGATGATTTTCACACAAATTTTTTTCCTCCCTCTCAAGACATTTGGTGTGTAGAGCTAGTGATTCTACTAATGATGGTGAAGTTGAACCAGTTTGCCATTTTGTTTATATCCCATGTACCATTGACAGCGATGAAATCATCAATATTAGCTTCACGATCCACAGGGGGATTAGTGCTTCTCACAAATTTAATTAATGGAGCACTAGCTGCAAACCAATTCTCATACCAGAATTTGGTGTGTTTACCCAGATGGCATATTTGGTTAAGCCCCTCAATGAATTTATCCCACATCTTGACTATGCTTTTCCAAGTTTTAGAGCCGTTCTTCCTTTTTATGATTGATGGTACATCATTTTGTCCACATTTATATTTTGATCTTAGTACTTTCAACCATAGCACTTCAGGATTAGTGACCAAATTCCAGCACGACTTGAGTATAAAAGCTTGATTTTGCCTTTGTAAATCTTTGACCCCCAATCCTCCTATTCTTTTTTTGCACTTAGCCGCATCCTATGAGACAAGATGAATCTTTTTTTCTCCATCACAACTTCCCCGCTCTTATCTTCGTTCACTATTCTCGCTACCTTCAAATACAAGCCACCATCAATCTACCTACCCACTTCTCTCCAATATTCAGACAGCATCCAATTTAATTAAATTAAATTTGATATTTAACTTTATAATTTGATTCAAAAACATATAGAAAGATAATTAAGATGTCAAAACTAAATAATGGCCCTAACAGGCTACCACCGCCAGGTAAAAAAATAAACAACCTAATATTATATCAGTGTTATATTTATGGGAAGGTAACTTGTTCTCAAGAGGCGGCAGACAGGATTTATAAATCCACATATAGTTTGCGTGGGCCGCTGGCTAGACGTTAGGTCCTGAGGTTGGTGGGGATTCAATGTCGAGTTCAAATTGTCCAAAGATGCATGCCGAGCCCAAGATCACTTCTGGATGTGTTTACTTGGATAGAATTTATTGCAGAATTAAAAAAAAAAGTTAAAAATTTATTTTCATAAGTGTTTTTGTTTAATTATGTTTAAAATTTTTTTTATTCTTGTTTTTTTAAAAAAATAGAAACAACTTCAAATTATTTCTTTCTTATTTTTATAATAAATTATATTTGATTATCGAAAATTATAATTACTTTAATCAATTTCTATTATTAATCATCATCATTAACTATTTATAATTATTACTATCAGTCTATTTTTAATTTTAAAACTGTTTTTTAATTGATATAATAAAAAATATTTTATTTTATTTTAAAAATAATTTTAAAATTTGTATTACAAATAGTTTTAAAAAAACAAAAGATAGAACAAAAACCAAATAAGCCCTTAATGGATAGAGTTTCAAATAGATTCTCCTCTAACGGAGTTCCAGAGCCACAATCAATAATCAAATAAAGTTTCAAAAAATAATATTTAAATTTTTTTTCCCAAAATGGAGTCTGAAAAGGCATAATTAATTATGAAATGATAACCAGGTACACCTTCGAGCGCTACCCAACAAGTACCCGTATTTGGGGTTTTTGACTTTTGAAATCATCAGGATCAATCTTATGTATTTGGACCGCAAACAATATGAGTTGGAATTGCATTTGGATCTCTTCTCGTTTGGGAATTGACACAGGAATTGGCTCGATATATATAATTGATAATTGATATAATAATTGTTTCATGGCGGATAACTAGACATAGGTTTTGTGCATGATATGAAATTAAATAATAAAACTTCAATATCCTATGGCCCAGTGGCGCTAAGTTTTCTTGACTGGTGTTCTATATTAAATTTTAGGAAAAATTAATCTTGTAGGAGTTTTACCTGTGTGTCAAAAATAGTCTTACCTCAAACTTATAGAATTCTTAGATATATGCACTAAAATGAGAACGTGAGTGGGTAAATGTACTAAGAAGAAAGTGCGCTTCCACACATAATAACATGCCAATATAGTTGAGATCCAGCTTTTTTCCCTACGTGCGAGCTAAATGCGATGTGGGGCACTTTAATTGCCATTAATTAATTTCAATTACAGTGTTCAGAAATGATGTCCATATTTAATTATACTTAAGCCCATTAAATTGTATTTAATTGTCCTTAAATCACCCATGATTTTTTAGCTTACATAAGCTTCTGCCTGCTTGCTGATTGTTTGGACACACAGCTCCAGAGTCTCGAGCTACTCTCTTCTTCATACTAACTTCTACCTTTCCTATATATATTTATGTTGTCCTGTCATCTTACTTGTCTACAAGAATGGTTTGTTTAATTTTAGAAAGCTGCCGCAATTTAACAAGTGTGGTGCGACATGTTAGATGATTTGCATATATTTTAGAATGATATCCTTGCATTATTGCATTCTTGAAAACTCAATTCTTATATTATTAGGCATTTCTAAGTAGAGTTAATTAGGGTCTATTCTTAGCTTAAGGGTATTTTAGTCACTTTGGGGACATTGACCTAGTTCATATCTTTGTCTTCCTAAGTACAATGGAACAAGTTCGAGCTTCTAATTCATTATAGTTTGAAAAAAGATATCAATCTTAGGTTGTTCCTAGAAAAAATACATTAATACTATGATGTCATATTTTGCAACCTATATAACCTTGAAAATAACATTGCATCTTATAATTTTGACTTGAGATTTTGTAGACATGTTTTGATAATTCTTATGTGTATAATTGCATATGCAAGCAAGGATTTGGATGAAGATTAAATGGCCAAAAGATTAAATTACAAGACAAACTAAAAAGCTAGAAGACCCTAAAGTGACATATGTGCAAGAGTTGGTTTAAGAAGCTTCCTATGACAATAAGCATGAAGGATTTTGACCAAAGTAGCCTTAATCACCTTTTGATCATATTTTTATAAGTGTTTAGTGAATTTTAATCAAGTATGAGCATCCCACAAGAGTTACATGTGCATCGAAGTTACCTAGCTTGAATGGTGACCACATTCATTTTTTAACCTCCTAACCAAGTTTTGTTAAGCAGTTTCGAATATTTTATGGTTTTGATTACCTAAAAACACATCATATCCTACTCATTTTACACCCACACATGCTGAAAAAGAGGTTGGAGCCATGTCTCAGTCATTTTAACATTACAATTTACACCTATTCTCTTTTACTTTTATGAAATTTTAAGGTCAGTTCATCCAAATTTTCTTTCACTTTCCTTTACTTTTTCACACTTTCTTAGTCACATTCCTTCATCTTAATCAAGTATTAAAGCCATGGAAGTCATTTCAAGGAGGATTCAAACTTGACTTTAAGGAGAATTCACTATAAAAGGTTAGAGATTTCAAAGCTTACAAAGAATATGAAGTCACATCCTAAGTTCTTCTAAAAATTTTCTTTTGCTTTTAATTACTGTATGTAATCTCCTTACTCTAAGCTCTCACAATTCCCGAAATTAAGGAAAACAAGGGTTTAACCCAAATTGAGATCCAAGTTTTCACAAACTACACAATTGGGATTTCAAATTTTACAATGTTTAAAATACTTTCATACACTTCAAATGTATTCAATTTAGAGTTTCAAAACAAGGAAGTATGGAAATAAAGAAAACCAAAGCATTTGCATAAAATCCCCCTGAAACATTTGATTAAAAGTTCAAATAATGAATTATGCAGAAAAATGGCACATGTGCCGCGACTCATTGCACAAAATTTGATAGCAAACTGTTGCTGTCATTTGACAGCATAGGGATGAACTTTTGATACATCCTAAATCTCCGTCCAATGTCCAATTGAGGTGAATTTAATGTCTACACGAAGCTATCTTCTAGCTCTAGCTAATACCACAAGTTTCACATTCAAAATTATATTCTAGAAAGAGTTGGACATCCAAGCCCATTTTTACAAAAACTCACAATAATGGTGTCCAAACTTACATACAAGTGCCAAGATCCTACACCAACCACTCGACCACACAACCATACTCAATGGATTCTAATGGACTCATGTAACACAACATAACCATTCAAATGTGCATGCATCGAATTTTTGCCACTCAAACCCAAATTTCATAAAACATAAAGGGGGAAACTTTGCACCAAATATTCATTTTCATTTCAAACGATCCCAAAATACACATATCATTGCTTACGCAAATATTTTGGCCCTATATGAGATTTATAACCCAAACTTATTATCTCAAGGCACACAATACATAAGTTGTACATTATAGTAACGCAAGTAGCCTAAAAATAATCATGTGAATCTTAGTTGGCAAATTAACAATGTTAATACACATAAATAACATATTGAGGCATACAAAAAGGATTATTACTCTATAATCCTATGCCTCGGCACGTTTTTCCTGATCTTGATCTAATGAGTTAGGCCCTGAAAATATTAAGAATTGAGCGGTGAGTATAATCACTTAGTAATCAAGTTTCACCTAATTTATACAATTGCATTTCAATTAAAAATAGATACAATTGGAAATTAAAACACAAGTCAAGCATGTATGAATATTATGGCCACGGTTCACAACATTAACAACTATGTGGCCAGATTTAAATGCATGATCGAATGCTAGCCTTATACCCTCCTGTTATCTCCGACATAAAACTAGTGGCTATTACGTGGCTACATCTTTCACAGACTAACCCAACTTTTCACTTGTGAAGAACCATCGGGCTAGAATTAATTCACTCACTTGTGTAACACAATTTTCCCTATTAACAACCATAGGGTGTCATACCCATAATTTAGCCTCCTCGTGAATTAGTGGAGACTAGTTAGGTTCAAATTTCTCATAAAATAAGTAGGACAGTCCCAAATCAGCAATGGGACAAGGGTTACCTCCTGATTTTAATGATCGATGCCAAGGTAAGTTCTTGATTCTAATGATTATCGCTAATATCACGTGGGTTTAATCAACTACTCCTTTCTTTATATGAACTCTCGCCAATGATCATGCTATGTACAACTAACACATATTATGCATTCTAATCCATAATTCATGTCATATGAATTTACTTATTCACACTCACATACTCCACATGTTAATTACCACATTTTCATCAAGTTCATCATGTTATGCTGTCACTTATAGTCAAAAGTCACTAATGTGCAACATGCAAAGGGTTTTACATTTTTCAAAACCATTTATCACAAATTTATCACATTGCTAAAATGCATTAATTAGTTTCACAAATCAATCAATTTTCAAATCATAATTTCCACAATTATATAATTAATATGCAGCTATACAAATTTGATTTCCCCCGTTTACCTTAAATCTTCGAGAGGTCAAAAGTTTACCCATCACAATAACTACTTCCAAGCTTGAATGGTGCCAAAATCAATGGTCTACAATCACATTATAAGGGTAATATCATCATCCCATCTTTAGTAATTTCCAATATCATAACTTTACATTTTCTATTTTACCAATCCCATAAATTCACTACTCATTCATATCTAATGGTTTCACTAAGTTCCTTTGATTCACATTATCACTAAAGAGTCATTGAACCATTATTAATGAGCATCGAACACTTCCAACTACCTCATTAATTGCAAAATTCGCTTATTAATAGCTTCTCCTAACTAACTATTGACAAAATTATTAATGTAAGGTTTAAATACCCTAACCAACCCCTATTATATCCATTTCAACTAATGAGTTTGAAACTATAATTTCTATGGATCAAAAATACCATAAATACTCAAATCCTAACTTAACTCTTCTCAAAAATAGAAGTAAAAGGAAGGAAAGAAGTGCATTATACTTACCTTAGGTGTTAGAAAGCTTTTAACTATCCTAAGGGTCTCAATATGCATGCCCTAGTAAAGAAATTTCATGTTATTCGATTCCAACTTTCCTCCTCTTCTATTTTTGCATGCAGACACGAACTAGTTAATTCAAATTTTTGGCCATATACTGTGATAGATGCACAATGCGTTATGATACATAATACAAAGAAGTCCTACTCTAGGTGTATTGGCACACGTGCGCTACAATGCATGGCACAGAATCTTGCCCTTCCATTTTCTTCCTCTTTTCTCCTCTGGGTGACCTGACTCTCCTTCAAACCCACATTTAGAGCTAAAATTACAATCAAATAGGCCTGTTATATCTCTCTGGCCACACACCTCACTAATACACTTAATTAATTTAATTATGCTTAAATAACTAGGTTTAAAATTTAAGGATGTTACATTGTAGACTCTTATATTCTTCCTCTTTTACTCTTCATTTCGTGATCCATGAGTAAATTCATCTAGGTTTAGAGAATTTTATGGCTCAGACTTGTCAAAGAAGAAGAAGAAGCATTTTTTATTCTTGAATTAGTTATACATTTTAAGTATTTATGTTTATGTCTCAAGGTTTTGATGAATAAATATATGTTTTTTTTAATGTCTTGCTATTTGCCATGCTATTAGCTAAGGTTTAGGTCTTAAACTTTAGTTAATATCATGATCTTGATTGGTTTAAGGTCTTGATCAAGGCAAGAGGTAGGACTAGTTTCAAGGGTTAAATCACATATTAATGTATATATGTTGGGTGATTTGTGTGTTGAATTATAAGTGGTTACTAGATTCTAATCACTACCACCTAGTCTCAATGGTCATTAAAATATGTTCGCAAACCAATTGAAGAATGCAATTGAATCCAAAACAATATAAGGAAGAACAAAGATAGAAGTAGTAGATTCTAATATTAGGACATTACTTTGAAATTTGGTTGAATTCTACACAATTTTCCTTTACTTATTTCACATTAAAATCAAGCGTAAACATTGAATTTCTTTCTTAAACTCTCAACTTCAACTATGGACTTTTAATTTGTCATTATCATTAGCTTGATTTGATTGCAAATTGCTTGCTCCTTGGGAATGGAATAATCTAAGGTGCTCTTACTACTACACCCTAGTTTATTTGAGAAGCTTGACACAATTAGACCTTTTCATGATGAAATATTCTTAAGAATAGTGTAATTGGGCATGGCTCGAATGAGCTTTTCTATAGGATTTTCCAACAAATCTGCAAGTCTTTCTAAGTTTTTTTTTTAATTTTGAATTAGATCCTAATAGTTTATTTTGTTTTAATCAAGTCCTTGAAGTTTGATCAATTAAATATATTAATCCCTAATGATTAAAATCTTTTATTATTGTCTTTTAAAAGATAGAATTATGCACTGATGTTTTTATCAAAAGCATGAACGACTCTATAATTAATTATATAATTTTCATAAGTCAAAATTTTTATGATTAAATTGTATTTTCCCGAATAACTTTTATATATAAAATTTTCAAAAAAAAATATAAACATTGTATTAAATCAAATTTTCTTTTTTTTGCTAAAAATATTAAATCAATTTTTCTATAAATTTTAGAAGTATTTCTGTTTTGAAAAAGTTAATCATTCTTTGATAGTTTTACCAGTCAAGGACTAATGTATTTAATTGACCAAACTATAAAGATTTGATTAAAATAAGATAAATTGTAAGGTTCCAATTTAAAATTAATGAGAGCTAGAAGGATTTACAGATTAATTTGTTCTTAAATATTATAGTGTTGAATATTGATTTATAGACATACATACAAACGTACCACCACAGTTCATAATTGACAACAAGCTAAATTGTTGAAGCATTACATGAACATTTTTTTTAATACATAGCCACGGCAAACTGTGCAAAAAAAACAAGATCTAATCATGTTTAAAGTCAAAAGACTTCTACAATCATGCAGAAAAATATCATAGATCATAGTAGCATTACATGAATATTTAGCTATTCATTTATTAATGAGGATTGAATTTAGTAAAAGGAGTTAATCGCTCATAACGTGATGAATTAGGAGTCAAATTTTTATTGCAAGAAGTGTTTACATTTAGTGCTTAACAATGCCTCGAATGAGATTGTCTTTAATAGGAGAATATACTATATATGGGAAAAAAAATGGTGGGGGTTAAAGGGCTCTTTCGTCCCTCAACTATTTGCTCAAAAATATCTAATATCCCAAACTTATATGTGGTATAATTTTTCCCTTCAATATTTGAACATGGTGCATTGGATTCCCTACCATTAAAAAGTTAATTTTGATTATTAGTTAACTAAAAAATTACAGAAAATAACTAAAAAATTATAAAAAAAATACCTATAAAATTGTAAATAAGTATCCTATAAAAAAAATTAATATCGATTAAGTCATTAAAATAATAGTTGGTCAAAATTATATTTTAGCCTTTTTACGAGGGTAAGAAATAATATTTGTATTTTGTTATTTATATGTAATTTATGGGACTTATTATATATTAATTTTCTTACAAGATGCTTATGTACAATTTTATAAAACATTTTATGTAACTTTTGAGGTCATTTTCTATAGTTTTGAGTTAACTAATTGTCAAAATTACTTTTTACAGACAAGTGCTTAATGCATTATTTTCAAGTGTTCAAGAGAAAAATTATACTCTCTCCGTCCTAAAATATAAGATACTTTTGAAGAAATTCGACGTCCCAAAATATAAGACATTTTAAAAAAATTAAAGTTTCATTAAATAGGCTGATTCTAATATTACCCTTTCTCTCTCTATAATTAATTTTTATCCCTTTTTTTAATATATTAAATTCTGAATATTTTTAAAAATTTATATTTTTATTTTAAAAATATAAAGTTGTTAAGTATATTTAATGAGATTTATTGATATGTAAAATTTTATTTAAAAATATTTTATAATTTAATATAGAGGGAGTATTATATGAAAGTTTATGATATAAGATCCTGCTGTGTAAATTATTGAGAGAAAAAGCTATTACTTGGTCAAAAATAAAAAATATAAAAGCTATTCATTAAAAACATGAGCAATTTTTCTTGAAATAGACATTGCACGGAATACTTTGGTTCCACCTTAAAATTTATATACAGACAAGACAACAATATTTACATTTAATTAAGTTTATTTAAAGTGGATTATGTGAACCACCTATTTAATGTAGATAAGTTTAGCCCATTAGTATCATTGAAAATGCTAGTTGGGTGAGACGGAAATCTATGCCTCTACGGAGATCGATTCGAAGATTATTGATTAAAATTATAATTTAATTATAATTAGATCAATCATTAATAAAGTATTCCGTCCGTTTTAAATTATAAAATATTTTTAGATAAAATCTCACATATCAATAAACCTCATTAAATACACCTGACAACCTTATCTTTTTAAAATAAAAATATAAACTTTTAAAAATACACATCATTAAATATATTGAAGAAAAAAGGGATAATAATTAATTATAGAGAGAGAAGGTAATATTAAAATTGATGCATTTAATGAAACTTTACTCTGCCCAAAGTATTTTATATTTTGAAATGGAGAAAAATCTTTTAAAAATATTTTATAATTTGAAACAGAAGGAGTATTTTATTGAATCAGATAAAGTATTAATTTAACAATTTAATTTATCAATTTTACTACTTAGGTTGATCTGAATTCTAATACACTGTGAAATTAGACAACAATGAAACCAAACCCAATTATAAAAGTTAAATGATAATTTAAACTTTAAATTATAAACTCATAAATAATTTAAACTTTATAATTATATTTAATTTAATATATTTTAAATCATGAATAATTAAAATTGAAGTAATTTTTTTTACTATCAATATCAAATAAACGTATGTTATTCTTTTAATCCATGACCTCACCCCTTCTCTCCCTCTCCACTTTCTCGCGGCTGAGCATATAATAAACTAAATCCCTTTATTTACCCACTGGCCGCTATTCTAGTGAAGTAAAACTATAGCGACGAAATACAATAATTCATGCCGATAAAAAAAAAACGATAATTCATGCTCTCTCCGTCTTTATATATAAATATTTTTAAAAAAATTATTTTACTCTTAAATATAAGAGATGTTATAATATTTTTAAATAATTAAAAAATTTTGTCCTTGTCTTAAAAAGAAGAAGAAGATATATTAATTGGATGCTTTATTTACCACCATCACGATATTGGTTACTATTATTGGGAGTAAAATTGAAAAATAATTACAATTTAATGTAAAACAACAAAATTTTATTAATATACATTATTGAGTTAAAAAAATATATTATATGTAGAGATGGAGAGAGTATATTAAACTTGCATATTTAAAGCAACTTCCATTAGCACGTGCATCATGCATATAAAGCCTTGTGCTGCCTCCCATGTTGGAAAAATTTGGAGAGGGTTATGGATATATAAATAGATATACTGTACATTTCAATGAGTCAGTTTTTTTTATGAGAGAATAATGCTCTTATAATAAAGTAGTTTTAGAGTTGGATTCAAGTTTTTTCAGTTGATAGATCACTTGTAATGAGAGCATCATGAATTGGTTAGAGAAATTATTATATTACATATTAAAAGGATTTGAAGAGAATCTTAAATGTATAAGCAAGTGCGTTATACGTATGGTTGAGTTAGTTTTTGATGAGAATAATGACTTAATGATAAAGTTGGCCAGTTCAAACTTTAAAGGGATAAATGAACGTTTTCTTTGGCATACACAAGACAATAAGTAAATTATAACTGCTGAAATAAATATGTAAAATCAATACATATATTTTTTAATACAAAAAATCAATACATATAGCTAAACACAAGGTATCGTTATTTCAGTATTTTTTTTAATTACGTCTAAATTCTTTTAATCATTCCTTATATCCCCTGCACTGTTTTTCGTTTGGCGAATGGACGCGTTAATTAATTAATTAATATTAATTAATGTACACAAGATGCTAAAATATATCTACATATATAAACAATCACGACTCTCAAGTACACATGTCAGTATATTATAAAGCCACATCAGCTCCATGTTTTTCACCCATGCTGATACATGTACATGGGTTAAATATTTTCTCAATAATAAATTATTATTTATTATTTAGAAGTATAATGCATGCATTTAATGTGTATGATGCAATGAATTAATTCCGTGATTTTTTTCTTTAATTTATGAAAATTTTAATCATGGGATAAATTTGTGAGGAAATTAAATTCATGAATCCATTTTATTTTGATTATTAATTTTAGGATTTAATATCAGGTAAAATAACTATAATTTTGTACTTTTCCTGTTAGTAACTTTTAATTATTATGTTTCCTCAATTTTTTCTTAATTTTCTGATTATGACCATTTTGTGCTATATTTAGCTTAATATATTTTAAGTTTAATTTTTTTGCACTTCTATATAAAATCTATGTATATATAATTTAAAATTTAAACTAAATTAAAAATTTAATCTTTGGGAAACTAATTCAAACTACATTTACATAGATTTTATAGAGGAGCAAAAAAAAAATAAGATTGGACCCAATATTAAATTATTTATATTTAAGATCATATTGTGTATTTAATTTATATATAGAATGTTGATCTCACATTTTGATTGGTAAAAATTTCTTGAGAAATTCTTATATAAACTGATTTCTCCTTCAATTTGCTAGATTTAAAAAATAATTAATTCATAATGCATGCATTAATTGATTTTGTTACGTCTATATTTTTTACTTAAATAGTAATAAGATTGGATGAAAATTTAAATTTTAATAAATTTAATGATTATTTTATTTTGTGAATATAATGGAAATGTCCTAGGATATGTTAATTTATAGTGTCATTACATTAAATACACTATAAGTATTTATTATATGATACTACAGCACTAATATGGGTAAAATCAATGGCATATCTGAAGGACAATATTCTCTAGGATATTATTAGTGTGTTTTAAATCTCTTTTTAAAAAAAATGGTTTAAAAGATTGAATTTTTTTTCACTCAACCCAAAAAAATATGGCCAAGATATATAACACATATTTATATTAAATATTAATTAATATTTTAAAATTTTATCCATTTTGTACTCAGAGAGTGTATGTATATATGTTTGAGCGCCTTGTTTTTTATATCTATATCTATATAAAATTGGGGCATGCACGCACATGTGTCATCATAGTAGCAAGACATGTCAAATGTGCCTTTTTCTCCCATCTTGACACTTGGATGACTGAATCATTATTTTTTTAATACTGCTGACATAATTTATGATGACTCGTCAGTTTCAAATATACTATTATTAAAAGAATTCAATTAATGCATATTTTTTCTTGGAGATTTTTCCTATTTGGTTATTTGACATACATACATATAATCTCACCATGTGCATTGAAAATAAATTATGCTCCCAACAAATGGTAATTTCGGCCAAGTAAAATGGGTTAGCTATTTAAAGGATTTGAATTTGATGATTGATTTAAGCCTCCTCAATCAATAATAAGTGTCTTATGCAACATAATAACAATTATTCAATTTAGTCAAATGGTTATCAAGTATTGTCATATAATACTTAAAAAGTATCAAATCTCATTTTTTAAAATATTTAAGAATATTTGTTTCTATGATAATTGTTAAGGGGTTCAAGTAAAAATAAATTAGCGTGAGAGTTAAAAATTTTGTCTTAATTATATGCTTTGACATAATTAGGTAATTAAAATTTTATAAGAAAATTTATACAGGATAATACATTAATTGGGTGTTTGTCAATTGGAGCTAGTAATTCAGACCAAATCTGAAGGATCAGCCTAGATAAATTTGAAAAATTTTTAAGATCAGAATTGATAGTTTAAAAATTTAATTTACTTTAGGCTTATTTAGGTCAAACTTAAATGAACTTAGCCCAAACACTTAAATTCTTTTTTAATTACTAATAAATAAAATTAACCTTCATTTCAACTTTTACTTAACATTCAGATGCTCGCTTTTAGACTTTCAATTCACACATTTTGTACTCCTAAATGAAGTTTTAATGTCCTAATAATTATTTTTTGAATAATTTTAAAATATTAAGAAAAAATAAACATAAGAGGTTACTTCATTTGCTTTCTTTTTTATTCTTTCAATGTTTGGTCTCATTTTAATAATGATAGAAACATGTTCATTGTAGTGTTATGTTACTCAAAAAATCTCAATTTTTTCAGATAAGAATTGAATTTGGCTCATAAAAGGAATTGAAATAAAATAATATTAATTAATTTGTAAATGTAACTATATATAATTTTTTTTTCCTAAATGGTTTACATTATTTTATGTGTAACACAATTAAAAATGAAATAAATAATTAAACTACAATGTACTTAATTAAACAAATAAGTAGTATATGGTAATTTATAGAGACTTGGCTTCCCTTCATTGAGGAAAGCCACCTTTGGACCATATGGATATCACAATTTAATATTTTTAATTTATACTTTTAAAATAAAAATATATAAATATTGTAAATTTTTTTAATAAATATGCTTATCAATTTGATAGTTTAGATTTAATATGGATGCTCTATATGTAATATTAAAAATTTAAATTGGCTTTTCAAATATCTAAATAGTACAAATATACTCTGAACAGAGCAGTAAATTTATTTAAAAAATTAATATTAAATTTGAACCATTCATATTAAACCTGGACTATCAAATTGATAAGCATGTTTATTAAACTTTTTTATACTTTTTATATATTTTTTATTTTAAAAATATAAATTAATAATATTAAATTTGGACTGTCCATATTAAATATGAATTGCCCAGATTTACCCCTCCCTCAGTGGAGGGGCAGGAGGCTTCCCTTATCGGAAGGAAGCCGACTCCAATTTATAGTGTCATTATTAAATGTTTTATAATAAGCATTAATTATATGATACTATCTCACTGATATAGGCAAAATAAACGGCATCCCTGAAGAATAATATTCTCAGAGATAATGTTAGTGCAATCCAATTTCTAACTCAAATAAGCTTAGAAAATTTTTAAGGTTGAGCTTGGGAAGATTGAATTTTTTTCACTCAACCTAAAAAAAAATAACAAGAAGATATATGACACATATTCATAATAAATATTAATTAATCTCTTAAAACTTAGTTCATTTTGCACTCAAAGACTACGTATATATTTGTTTGCATTGTTATGGATATTTTCTTGAAAAATTAAGAAGATTCATATTGTTATATTAAATTAAAATATAAATATAGCAAGAATGATGAAGCACACGGGACATAGTCAATTTAGTTGATAAAAAAGCATGTTGATTTATGAGATGAGGTGACAAAAGTTATATGAATTGTGAAACAAGTTGAAAATTTCTAGAGTCTTTCCATTGTTTAATTTGATCATTTTTTATGAAATTTGTCTAGTCTATTTCGATTTTAAACGGAAGGAATAGGGTATGAGATAAAAATTTAGTCCTTATCATTTTTTGTGATTGGACATGGGATGTGATTAAAAGTAGGGGTGGAGACAAGAGGACCAGCAGGTGTCATGGTCCCCTAACTGTTTAGTTTTGTTTCTTAGTAAAATGTTAAGTTATATATTTTTAGCCTCTAAATTTGCACATTATAGAAGCCTTAATATATTAGATGAAATTTTCGTAGTCATCTTTTACGCATTTATAGTCCAATTATTTCAATAGTTTGAAGATATATTTGTCATATGATCTACTTATTTTGAACTAGATAATGTTATAGTTGCTCTTAAAGCATTGATGTCATGTGATTTTACTTTTCTTTTATATTTGATGAAAGAAATTATGAACATTATTACTAATAAATGTTGTCAAGTGCTACAACAAAAATTTAAAGATATATTAAATGTTATGTGTTTGATATCTGCTATAAAATTACTTATTCAAAAGTTAAGAAGTTATTATTTAGATATGTTCTTCCAAAAAAATATTACTCTTTTTGTAATAATCAAGCTATTCAAGTTTATTATATAAATATTTTTACTAAATATGACATAAAATTACTTTTTAGATCTCTCATCGACATAAAGAATTTGTGATAATTAAACATCATTATAGTGTGGATATATTTATTTTACTATAATTATTAATTGAAAGAATTAAATATTAAATTCAACAAGCAAGTAATAGAGTTTTTTAGATTGAACAGAACTTTAAATTTCAATTATGCATTTAAATTATTAGGAAAATCACTCTAAGGTCTTATGGAAGCATTTAAAATACATTGAAGTCCCATGAGTTCATTAAATAGCTATCAAATTCCCAAGGACTTATGGGTAAATAAGTATGAAAATAAAATTATCAATTTGCCCTCCACCATTAAAAAGAAAATTTTGCTTGAATGCACATTTCATGAAACCCATGATCAATGATATTGAAGATTACTACATATCCATGATTGTTAATTACAGTGAGATAATTTTCACTTCCTCATATCCACAATTATCACCCTTATCTTCATCTAAGCGAGGTAGGAGTGTTTCATCCGCGACTGTAGGATTTCATCAATAAAAAAAACAATACAATAATTGTTGAGCAAGTAAATGATTTCTTGTGCGTTAATGATTTTATTATTGTTTAAGGGTAGAATAATGCTTTATGGGTATACCTGTGATTGTTTGGTTTGCATAGCTAATAGGTATGAAATAATCTGGTACAACATTGATATGTTAAAAAATATACTATATGAATGACTCTACATGTTATCAATGGTATATTCTCGTATTGTCAATATGCGATGGATAGTTGTCGATATACTATATCATGCAGGATGACCTGTAAGAATGCAAATACTACTGAAAAACATGTATTATGTTATTTACTTTCATATAGAGGGACATTTTATATATTATTCTCAAGCATATGATGCAAATTTGTTTGTTGAAAAATCTATATTGTACCTTATAAGACTGACTTGTGGCGCAGCATGACCTTCATAGGAAGAAGGTAGAATTCTTGTTATGGCTACTGAGTCATCGTGACAATGTGAAGGAGTACGAAGCCATATCTTTGTTAGAAAGATCCCAAGAAAGGAAGAAGAGAAAATAGAAGATTATTGATAGAACTTTAGGATATAACTATATTGATAATCATGTCCTTTTGTATAGTTAGCACATTTCATATAGTTAACTTAGACAATATTGTTATGAATGCTAATTACAAATTTGTAAATGTGGCAAATAGTTTGTTTTATTAATTAAATGTTGACAAGTGGCCAACTGTGATTGACAAGTAGTTTTCACTTTAATGATAAGCTATGCATTTATTATTGACTAGTATTGATATATTAGGTATTGTTATTTCCTTTTAAAAATCAACAATCTACAAGAACCTGTTGATTACTTGCCGTTGGCAATTAACAAGTGGTTATCACTATATTGACAAGCTATGTATTCATCATTGATAAATGCTAATACATTAGGTGCTGTTATTCCCTTTAAAAATCAACAAGTTATGAGAACATGTTGATTACTTGACATTAGCAATTGAGAAGTGGTTATCACTATATTGACAAGCTATGCATTCACTATCGACAAGTGTTGATACATTAAATGTTGTTATTCTCTTTAAAAATCAACCAGTTACAAGAACTTGTTGACTACTTACTATTAGCCATTAACTATAAGTTATCACTATATTAACAAGCTATGCATTTTTCATTGACAAGTGCTGATACATTAGGTGTAATAATTCCTTTAAAAATCAACCAGTTATAAGAACCTGTTGACTACTTGCAGTTGGCCATTGACTACAAGTTATCACTTCATTAATAAGCTATGCATTCTTTATTGACAAATGCTGATGTATTAGGTGTAATAAATAAAAAATAAATAAAAATAAATAAATTTTAGATACATCAACAAAAAAGTACACTTGTCTCTGATATTTTTTAGCATGGATTATAATTCTTGCAAGTCTTGAAGGTATGACCAGTCTCGTAGCATCTTGCATAATGATAAACTCTTTTGTTTTGGAATTGAGATTCCTTCTTTTACTTTTTTACCTACCCAAAGGTCTTATAGTCATTGGTGGCTTCAAGTAGGTTTGGGTTAATAAATTTGTCACCATCAATGCTTCTGGACATGGACAGTCATGTATAGCTACCGGCCTCATGCTGCTGGTATATATTTTTTGTTGAGCGGTAAACTTGTAACATTCATTTATAAAATTGTACATATTGCCATAAACTAGCTTGATTGCTGCACATGTATGTGCACAAAATATTTTACTCATTTGCCATGCTAAACGAGAGCATGTATGTGCTACTCATTTGATGATATCATTCTTGTCAGCTCTTCATACGTTATCCTTTCCTTTATTGTTCTTATTCTAATACGTCCCCAACATATTGTATATTTCTTTAGTCATCATTTTGAAAATGTCCCCTATATAGAAAAATGTAATATATGTTCTCCAGAAGAACTTGCCATCTTACAAGTCAACCTACACCACATACAACATATTGATAATTACACACAACATAATGACAACACACTCATTTACTATTGACGAGACACAGTATTGTTTTATAACAGAAATTTTTTAACAAAATAAACTTGCATTATATGCTTGGGAATAATATATAAAATGTTTCCCTATATGAAAAAAAATAACATAATACATGTTTTCTAGTAGTATTTGCATTTTTACAAGTCAGCCTCCATAATACAGTGTATTGACAACTATTCATAATATATTGACAACACAAGAATACACTATTAACAACATGTAGAGTTATTCGTATCAAATATTTTTTAACATGTCAATATTGCACCGGACTATTCCATACCTATTAGCCATACAAATCAAATGATCACAGATATACCCAGAAAGTATTATCATACCCTTAAACAATAATGAAATAATTAACGCACAAGAAATCATTTACCTGCTCAACAATCACTGTATTATTTTTTGTTAATGAAATCCTACAGTTACGGATGAAACACTCCCACCTCACTTAGATGAAGACAATGGTGGTAATCATGGATATGAGGAAGTAAAAATTACACTACTGTGATCAACAATCATAAATATCGCTGATCATGGGTTTCATGATATATGTATTCAAGCGAAATTTCCTTTTTAAGGGTAGCAGGCAAATTAATAATTTTATTTTCAAACTTATTTACCCTTAAGTCCCTAGAAATCTGACAGCTATTTGATGAATTCATGAAACTTCAACGTATTTTAAATGTTTCCATGGGACCTTAAAGGGATTTTTCTTAAATTATTTCATGCTCATGGGAAAGATGAAATCTTCATCAATTTAATGATAGTTTATATTGAGAGAAAAATTGCTAAAAAATTTATCATAGATATATTAATTAATTATTCTTATGTTATGAAAAATTGATAAGCGGAACTTAAAAAATGAAGGTATATATTCATTTTTGTTATATATATATATATGTAAAATCGAATATAAATATATACATTGAAATATTTATGCTATATTAGTGATATATATATATATATATATAGATTTAAATTTCTTTCAATTATCATATATGCTTTGTCATCTTGGTCCCCCTTGATAAAATTTTTTGGCTTTACTCTTGAGAGCTAGTAATTCAAGCCAAGCTCGATGAGCGAACTCGAATTAGCTCAAAAAAAGTTAAGGTCAGGGTCTGCTGTATTAGCTTTTTTAAAAGGATAGTATATCTCAAGCCTGATTCAAATAAGCCTGACTTGAATTGAGTTCGATTGATGAAATTTTCAACTCTATATGTATATAGAGTTGGTAATTTTGGCCAAACCCGACAAGCCAATCCGAATCTAATTAAAAAAGTTAAGCCCAACTTGAATTGAGCCCAACTCAAATAAGTCTGGCCCTCTCGAATTACTAGCTTTACCTTAAAACAATTCACTCTTGAATACCCATATTATCCACATCACTACTTATATTAAGTAGGTACGCTGTATTTAATCTTAGACTTTAATTTAAAAGGATAAAATAACCATAGAAGTTAAGAGATACATTTCAAAGTGTTTATACATGCTATATTGTGAATAAATTAGATAATAGTAAATCACAATTGACAAGTTCTTTTTTTGGTATAGTTATCTAATTGGGTTAAATTTAAGCTTTATTAGGTCCAATTGAGGATAATTTTTCCAAAGATATTTTATACATTCTCACATACTCAAACTTGAGACCTCATATTTAAACAGCTATATGACCCATTCTATTATGGATAATGCTTGTTTGTAACAAGTGGCAAATTTTAATATCCCAATTATATACTATATTATACAAAATTTACTATTTAATAATTGTATATATAAAATATTGTACAATATATTTATAAAAATAAAAAATATTCCGTTCTAGTAGAAGTTGAATTGAAAGTGTCATGCCCGTGAGAATCCCGTGAAATTCAACTTTTTTAAAATAAAAAAATATCAGCATTCGAGCTCAATCCTAATTAAGTTGAAGATCAAATCATCACGAGCTAACCCCTAGGACGGAATATGCCAGTGAAATTCAAATTCACACTTTAAGGTCACATCCAAGTAGTGCCAAATACCAAAATCACTGCTAATTAATTCTTTCTCTTATCATTTTCAGGCTAACGAACAGAATTATGAAGGGTTAACAAATTTATAAAATTAAATATACAAAATCTCATTATCACATGATGACTGGGGAATCAAGAAACATATAATTCATTAGTGATGTGAATTGTCTAACCATAGCCGCAACTTTTTCCTGTTTTAGTAATCTTCAAGTCAAAACTTAACACTGAATGGGACATTTGCTCCTTCTATTCGCCGACACCTCCATAACTCCATTACTTCACGCCCAAACCAAGTCTTTTCCACAGAGTCACCGTCATCAATTCATATTCATCGCCCCTCAATTTAGTTTTTAAGAAAATTATAAAGAGGAAAAATAATACGTTAAATTTGTCTGAGTAAATATCGTTTGGGGTTACTGAAATAAACTGTAGTGTTGGGGATATTTTACTTTTCTTTAAATAAATAACATATTCAAGAAAAACTAGATATCCTCGCTCGATATTTCACGGAGTTATTGAAAATATTTAGAGAGACCCCATTGATTTGCACACACTCCAAAACAGGTTATCCTTCACTTACAAATAATGCTAGTTTTGACTAATTATATATGTGTATGTACGTATAATTATACATGTGTATGTACGTATCTCACATATTTATATACTTAACTTTATATATTTAATATATTTTTATTTAATTAAATTAAAATATGTTAATTTTAATATGTTAATAATAAAAAATTTTATACATTAAATATTATATAAAAGATATATTTGTCTTAATTTAATTGAAAACAAGTACTTTAAGTATATAAAGTTAGGTATAAATTTTTTTTCTTTTTTAACTAAAACATGCTAACATGGGTAAGAATTTTTGTTAATTAAATAAGTAGTTGAAGATTTTTTTTTTATTCCATGGTTTTGTATCTTGAAAAACCAAGGGCCATCTTCTACTCCAACTAATCCAAACTCACAGAGACTGTTATTACTAATGACATTCTCATGTGTGTTTTAAGGATGTTTTTAATGTATTTATTTAATATAATTGTATATTTTAAGACTTGAACTTGAAACCTTAAAATAAGCTGATTCAATTTCTTTAACTAGTTAAATTAAACACCCTTGAGTCGCTAATCATGTCTTTCTATTAAGTATGATAAAATCTATATTCTTACGGCTGCAACTTTACATTCCACTATATATCGCCTCAAATTTTTGTCAGCATTTTGTAAACATATTTATTATTAATTACATAATGAGTTTTGTGCGTTATACAGTTTAAGATAAACCATATTTCAAATGACATTTAAATATTGTTTCATATAGAGATATACCGCCTCATATCCAAAATATAAATATTTTTTAATAATAATTCATATACTAATAAAATTTTTATTCCCATAAAAATATATATCATTTTTTTCTTTTTTACCCTTGGTTATGATTTATGATGAATGAGAAAAAGGTCATGAATTTACAGACAGGAATCCAATGAGAATTTAAATTAATAAATATAAGCAATAAAATGGAATTTTTTTTTGTCAAATACTAAGTTTATATTTTGAACCAAGAAGAGTAGGGAAAATGTTTATAGTTTGGACTTGGAGGAAATATATTTTAGAGAAAATTATATACAGGTCCTATTACGTAAGCTTATTTATAAATAAGTCTTGTAAAATTTAAAAATCAAAATCAAATCCCTCTGAACTTAAATGTATTTTAAAATTGAGATGTTAAGATAATATTATTCAAATGAGTATGTTGTTATTTTTCATATTAGAAAGGTGGTGATGAAAAATTAGGATGAGAGTATGCAATATGAATATAGGAGGGCAAAAGGAAGAGCAACAGTGAAGGCACTAGCACTTGAAGAGTTGAGAGTCTTTTATTATGGTGTTGATGAAAGATAAAATTTGATTTGTGATTTATTTATTTTTATATTTTAATTGTGAAGTTCTAGTTATTAATAAATGATAAACAATTTGATTTAACAATTGCTACTTGTAACATGTGAAGTTATATTTGCAAGTAAATAGTAAATAATTGAGAGTTCTTATAATGAACACAAAATTTGACTTGTGAACTAAAAAAATTTACTCACAAATTGTGAAATTACAACTATAAGTTTTTAATCGTAATTTTTACAATTTATTATTTAATTGATATATTTTTTAATAGGGATATTATAATCTTCACACTTTAATTTTAAATTATACTCATATTTTAAGAGATTTGGTTATAGTTTTTGAATTTCATGACTTTACTTTGTAAATAAGCCTATTTCACAGGACTTAAATGTAATTTTTCTTAAATTTTATATTAGCGTTAAAGTGCCTTTTTTCTTGTACTTTATTTCGAGAAGTGCTGGATATTTGTATTAATAAATTGGGCATTTTTCCTCCTAAATTATTTTTTAGAAGAGGGAGATTTTTACTCATCTAAAAAATAATTTAAGAAAAAGTTTCACCTATTAATATCGGGTATTCAATGTTCCTTGAAGAAAAGAAATTTTAGGATGCTCAGTGTTTTAAGAAAATTAATTCAAAGGCAAATTAACACCAAAAAAACATACTACATTAGCAAAAAATGATAGATTTAATGAATCACTAATAGAAATTTTAAAAGAAAAAATGTCCCACTTATTAATGTGAAATAGCTAGTATTCCTCTAAAAAAAATAGGAATAAAATGGACTTTCGCCCTTTATATTATACTAAGCGTGGGCGAGATATTATACATATTGATTATTAATTAATATTATATAAGATATAAAATTAAGTAATTAATGGCAACCATGGATACTACACGGAAGGGGGCGTTGACGTGTAAGAATTCTGTGGGCTCCTTCCTCCAACTGTCAAGGCTCTGTTCGTTGTCTATCTAATCCCCCGTGACTGAGATAAATCCAAACGGCGTTTGCGCGGGCTTTACAGTTACTGATCTCACTCCCTTTTCCATCTTCCTCACCACTTTCTTCTCTATCACTTCTCCCCCTGCATTTTGGATCGCTAGTTGATTTCTCTCCTCCTCTGAAGATTATTCCAAATGTACATATATGATATATGAGTCTGGCAGATGCTCGACGCAATTTTTGAAAGCTCTGGCCAAGTGATCCAAACACCAGTTTTCCGCATTCCTGGTTTATTTCATACCTTCTCTCTTGTTCTTCACGAGATTCTGAGTGGGTCTGAATTTGAGTGCATGTATGCTTGTCCTTTGGTTATACTTGTTGAAATGTGTGTTTTTATTAAGGTTTTTCGGGTTATTGTTGAGACTGAGAATTGGATTTGATGTTTTGACATGGCTGAATTGGTATGCTGATGGCAATTAGAGGCAGATCTTTCCGTCTTAGATGGGGAAGAAGGGTGGAGGCGGTTGGTTCTCGTCGGTGAAGAAAGTTTTCAAGTCTTCTCCTAAGGACTCGCCGGTGCCGGAGAGGAAGGTGATCGGTTTCTCTGTTCTTGTCTTTTTTGCTGTTCTTTTTATTTTTATTCTGAAATCGAAGTTCCGAAATTGCAATCTCATGATTATGCTATTCCATTTTCACCTTCGTTCATTAATTTGTTCAGTTTCTTCTGAAAACAGTCATAGTATGTATAGATACAACATCGAGTTCACAGGAATGAGAGAAATTTCTAGAGCTAAAAATACTGGCAGAACTTCAGAGATCAAGGGCTACGTTGTTGTTGCTCTTTGGGCCAGACAATGGCTCCGTTATCTTAATTTATTCTATGATAAGTCTACACATGAATCACCGATTAACATTAAAAGTCTCCTATTGCTAAAACTTTCATGTGTCATTTTGGGTAGAGTGTCTTGTAGAAGTTCTGGTTTCTGAATGAGTCAAGATTAATTTTATTAAAGATGAATGCAACGCGTTAATTACTAATTAAATAGATGTGTTTTAATAATTTAATATAATTTAATTATTATATTTTATTGTGTGTGTGTGTGTGTAAAAGAAATTGGCGGGTCACTTAACCGGAGTTCTGTATGTTTGCTGAATAAGTCATTTTCTCGCTTCCTCGAATTAGCAACCCAATCCAACCAACTTGAGCAAAATGAAAATTGCATATCTGGAGCATATAATGCAAAGTTAATAGGTATCATAAAAATCCTACCTTACATATTGAAGACTTGTCCCTTGTCCTCCTTCACAATTAGGGCTACGGCAAGTGAACAACATCCTGGATGCTGTTCTTGATTTTTTATGCACTGCCAAATAAAGTACGACCTGCCAGGCCATTTCTGAGGATGCTCAGGACCATGAACCCCTACGGTTTAATTATTATTTAGACATGGTCCCCCGTTCTGTCATGTGAATATATCAAATATCCATGTCACATATTGATAATTCCACCTAACCAAGCCCATCTTCCCTTTTATAGCGATCATGTTCACGTGCTCTCTATGTTAGATCCCCATCGTCATTGAACTCATTTGTTAAAGTTTTTGCTAGAATATTATTTCATATTTATCCTGAAAGCTGTTATAGCAATAATAGAAAAAGAAAAAAAATCAACTAAAAAAGCTGAGAGTTGACACTTTATGCATGATTCTGTCTAAAATGACGCTGTCTACTGATATTTTTGTACCTTGACCAGTAACAGTTTAAATAGTTTATTAGGCATTTTTCTTCTTCTTCAGTATTCCAAATGATTGCTAATTAGGTATGGGGCTGGATGTGCTTGATCTGTAGAAGGAAGATGAGGTGAAACGGCAACATGAAGCACCAGAGGTTGTGTTGTTTGAGCTTTTTCCTGCAGAGAGTTCTCCTGATGATATTACCAATGAGGAGAGTACCACGTCAACGCCTGTGACTGAAGATCGAAGACATGCCGTTGCTGTTGCGGCAGCAACTGCTGCAGCTGCTCAGGCAGCGGTGGCAGCTGCTCAGGCAGCGGCGAGAGTGGTTCATATGGCAGGTTATGGACGACAATCCGAGGAAGATAGAGCAGCAACACTCATTCAATCATACTACAGAGGCTACCTAGTAAGACCTCCCTGTCTTCCTCATGCAAACTCTGCTCTGCTAACAACTGCTTTCTTTAATGGGCAAACTTTATTAACTGTTCAAGATCATATCACATATCGTGGCTTATTTGGTATGAGTAATGATGTAATTATCGTGGCTTATTTCTGCATTTAATCGTTACATGTAATGATACATTGGCACTTTACCTGCAATAAGATGTTTGAAGTGTTGCTTTCAAGTTTTAACACTCTTGCAGAAAACAGAGTAGAGGAGTTTCCCAGCCTTAGTTGCCTATTTCCCATTAATGCAAATTCAGTGTCAATTAATAAAGTTAACGAAATGTATTCTAAATCTGGCAATCTTCCTAAATGATATTGATATTATATATTGAATTGATTGAATCATTTTGCAATCAATTTGGACTTCTTTCACTATACAAAATAAATTAATTATTGTCATTATATGTTTGTGGGTGTTAAATTGTGCAGGCTCGACGTGCACGGCGTGCTTTGAAGGGATTGGTGAGACTGCAAGCGCTTGTGAGAGGTCACAATGTAAGGAAGCAAGCACAAATGACAATGCGTTGTATGCAAGCGTTGGTGAGAGTGCAGGCCAGAGTCAGAGCTCGCAGACTCCAACTGACCCATGACAAGATTTACAAGAACGTGATGGAACATGATTTAGTGCCCATGAGCCCCTTATACAATGATGGTTGGAACGCTAGGCGTCACAGTTTCCAGAGAATCAATGAAAGTGACTTGTGGAAACATGAAGATGCAATGAAGAGGGAGAGGGCTCTTGCTCACGCTTTTAACTATCAGGTTCGTTACTTTTCTTTTTTGTGCTTGGTTCGTTGGTTTTGGTCTCCAGATTGTCAGTCTGAATAGTTTTAATCCTCAAAAATTATTTAGGGCTTGGATTAATATTTATTGCCCATGAACTTGGCAATGGCAATTGATAAAAACGCTTTTCTTGACTTTACTGAAGTGAAGACTGAATGTTTATATCCACACGCACAGCAGAGACTATATCAGGAATTGATATGAAAATATTTTACATTAAATAAGAAACTAATGGCGATAATTAAGGACACGATTTGCACTTGACAACGATCAAAAGATTGGTTGGAGAGAACATTTATGAAGTCAACTAGCCCTTTGATTGTGGATACATTGTTGCTGTATTTGTGATATTACTCATGTCAACAACAAACTTATTTTGACACATAATTATTTTATTTCAAGTGATTCAAAAATGCTATAATAGACTTTAGTGCGCTAAACTTAGCAATTTTCAAAGATAACATGTGCATTCACTAATTTGTCAGGACCAGGAGCAAATACGTACACGCAACAATTTTGTAAAATTATTCTGCATTTTTTCCTTTTATTACACAAGGAAATCCAATTTTTGAAACTTCTTAGCATTCTTCTCTGGCAAACCAATCACATATCTTGTCATTAGATTGTAGAAATATAATATGCAGTGTCCACTTAAAATTTAAAGTATTTATGTAGTTGGTCTAACTTGAATACCAAAAGTGATCGTATAATTAGGTACGAAACCACTTGTAAACGTGATTTTGACCACTTTTGTTTTATCTGCAGCAATGGAAACAGTGGCCACATGCGGGCCTGAATCCTGGTGATGAAGAAATGGGAACATATACCAGTGAGCTTGAACAAGCCAAGCAGGGTTGGAACTGGTTAGAACGTTGGATGTCCTCTCAAAAACATCAAGCGATGCCCTTGGGGCCGCCTGAAACCTCTTATCGCATGACCCAAGCTGTTACAACCACCACCACTGCAGATGACATGTCTGAGAAGACGGTGGAAATGGACATTGTTGCACCTCCGAACTCAAGCAACACCATCATGGGCCAAGGCCTTCTTCTTGATTCAAGTCCAATTCCCAATAGGCGGCCCCATGATCTGCAGCCCCTGGCCAACCCAAGTATACCGAGCTATATGGCTCCGACCCAGTCTGCAAAGGCCAAGGTAAGGGGTCAAGGCCCGGTCAAGCCGCGTGGCTCTTCTGTGCCACAGTGGAATTCTTCAACTAAGAAGAGCTCCGTTATTGAGTCGGGGTGTGACTCCCCTATCTCAGGTGGAGGAACGGCAAGTAATCTATTTATGAAGAGCCCAGGCCCAAAAATTAGTGGGGCCAGGCTACAGTCTAAACGGATCGCGGGAGGAAGCACAGACTATGCTGGTACGGAGGATTGGACACTGCCTCTGGGAGCACATGCTTGGGCATGATCTATAATAAGAATCGTCAAATATCAGGACAGGGTGGGTGCTCAATGCATTATATTTATGGAAATTTAATAATGTTCTTTGATGTTATGAACCAATGATAAATCAAACATTTGAAAAGGTATTTAGTTTAAATGTCTTGGGTTTATTCGTTTGTTTTCCATTTCTTTTTCAATAATTCAATATATTGTAGGATAATATTTTTTTTTTAATAAGATCCGTTAACCTCTATTTGTTTCATCCTAATTGTACAAATATTCCCTTGGTTTTTAGTATTCTATATTTTTATTTATTTTATAAGCATAATTTTATTTCATTTCTGACTTTCAATTTGATATATTTTTAATCCTATGCTATTATAACATTAAAATCAAATTTTTAATACAAGGCTGCATTTCTAAGCATGTTTACGTTCATTAGACACATGCACCCTTGAATTCTTCAAATTCCCGTCTTCACTCTTCAGTGTTGCGATCAAGGCTTCTCGAGTCAGGTGTCAGCAGTTTTATTCTCTGAATCTGCTACCATTGAGCGAAGCTTCCGCCACGGCCTAATCTTGCGCCACGGCCCTTTCCAAGCAAGTTACCTGTGTTATCCAACTATTCTTTCAATGCTTTTTAGTATTAGTATTATTAAAAAAAAATCTCATTGTTAAAAAATTAACTTCATGGCTAAGATGTTCAGTACATTAAAAGTGATTTAATTAAAAAATAGAATAAAAATTGAATATTGAAAATTAATTTATAAAATTTTAAATTAAGTAAAATATAAAATTTTGAAATCAAAGAAAATAAAATCGAAATGTCATTTAGGAAGAAAAACAACTTTTAAAGGAAGAAAACATCGATGAGTTAGTAAAAGGCAGGTGAGGGGAAAAAAACAAAAAAGGCGATGCCCGTGCTGCGTGTGCAGTAGATGACGGAGAAAAGAGCAAAAAAAATGAGGTTTAAATAGCAAAATTAATAAAGTATCAAATGACACGTAAGCTGATACGGGGGCTAAAAGTTGCAAGGTGTCACGAGTTCATTGGACATTCATAAATGATGTGGCAGAATAAGAGTAGCCTAGAATTCCTCGGTAACCGAACTCGGGATGCTTCTATATTTTCGCGCTTTTTCCAGATCTGACGCACCCTCTTCTCTCTCAAAATCACAGTCCAACGTACGTGCTCTGCTTCCTCAAGTCACGCACACTGCACTTTTATTTTCTTTGCTTTTTCAACCGCTATTCACGATCCCTTTCGTCTGCTATAGGACTCGTCTATCTTTCGGATTCTGTTATCCTCTCCGCCGCATGGAGTCTCTTGAGCTATCTCGGGTAATTCTGAGTGCTAATTCCGCTCTAAACAAAGGCAATTCTGGAGTCGTAAGCCAGCTCGGCTTCGATTCTCTGCTGAAAAGAAGATGTAAAAATGGCTCCCTGCGTCTCAGAAGCTCCCTTTCTGGTGGAAAGAGTGGTTCACAAGACGGGCCTTCTGCTTTTGAAGACGAAGGTCGAGAATTTAAGAAGAGAGAAAGGGCACTGGTATTAGCCAAAGAGACGGATGCTTCTGGCTTACTAGTTGGCTTTCATTTGATTCCTCATTCTGGTACGATCTTTTCATTTTTGTTTTTAGACTTGTAGTTTATAATCGACCTTTTGCCATTCCCGTTCATTTGTTTAGTTTTGTATGTCTAATTTTTTTTTAATTTAAAAAAGAAAAACACATATAGTTGCCTCTGAAGATACTTTGAATTTTGTATTCTCTTTTAGGCTTAATTTATTCACTTCACTATCATTACACTCTTCAATTCTAAATTTATCAATGATTTAGAGTATGTCTTCTCTAGTGGATAATGTCTGTAATTGGTATTTTAGAGTCAATGACTGATTACTAAGACCAACCTAGGGATTGGATTTAACAATAGCGAAGCTGATTAGATAAAGCATGACAGGGGCAATTAATTTGGCATCTGGATTTCTTAGCAATTTCTGAAACTCTGATCATTCATCTTTCGTGTAAAATTATATTAAGGTTAGTTGCTTTTGGATTGTCCATTTCCAAATGCATGTGACTTGAGTTCTCGTTGTTTCAAGTAGCCTTTTCCTTGGTGCAAAACCTGTATCTATAATATTGTTTTCTTTTCTTGCTATGTTCGATACAGAATACATGAGATGTGAAACGTATATTTGATTAAGTAAATTGGCAGTAGCACCCCTAGAAACGCACTACATCCTATGTACCAACATCTTATTGAAAAAAAAAAAGGAGTTCTGTGAAACCAAAAAGTATATAGTAAAATCTTTTGTACATTTCAAAGCTATGGTTATAATGGACACAAATAATCCTCCATCCACGAAGTTTAAGAGGATATAATAATTACATACTAGGATGTGAATTCGGTAATATGACTCCTGAAAAATCATGTTCAGGCACAATTGTAGAAGATGAAACTGCTGATAGAGTAGAACAATCTGAAAGCATGCAAGTTGAAGAATCTGAAGATACAGAAGGAGAAGAGAAAGCTCAAACTAAAGTTTCATATAATATTGTTTTTGTTACTTCCGAAGCTAAACCATATTCAAAAACTGGGGGACTAGCAGATGTTTGTGGTTCTTTGCCTATAGCACTAGCAGCTCGTGGACATCGGGTAATGGTTGTTTCACCCAGATACCTACGTGGTACTTCTGAGGATTCTATTTATTCTGGTACCGTTGATCTGGATCACCATTCCAAGATAAATTGCTTCGGAGGGGTTCATGAAGTTGGCTTTTTTCATGAGTATAGAAAAGGTGTTGATTGGGTAAGAGCTTCTAAATTGATTTCAGTTGTTATTTAAAATCAAAACTACCTAGTTCCTCACGTTGTAGAATCTACATTTTGTCTGTGATAATGATTTATACTTTCATTTTATGTTTAGGTATTTGTGGATCACCCCTCATACCATAGGCCTGGAAATCCATATGGGGATAGTTATGGGGCTTTTGGTGATAACCAGGTATATTCTTGTTGCCTAGTTTTGAAATTAGATTTGTACTTTTATCCGTGTATAATGAATAATGATGGACGTCTCTCGCATTTGGTTTCACAGTTTCGGTTCACTTTACTTTGCCATGCAGCATGTGAAGCCCCGCTAGTGCTTCCATTGGGAGGATTCACTTATGGAGAGAAATGCCTTTTCCTTGTTAATGACTGGCATGCCAGTCTAGTCCCTGTGTATGCATGCTACCTTTGTCAATTATTATCTTTTATTTTGACTTCTTCAAATTTAGCACTATCTCCTTTTTCCTCCAATGAAAAATTACAGTCTCTGTGAGTATGTAAATTTTGGTTTTTCTGTGCAAATCATTTCTGTCAAACAAATAAAGTTCTCATTATGATTGTGCAAGCATCCATCATCATAGCTGACGCAACTTACATTAGAAAATATAGGCATAGATAATTTCTCGCTTTGTGCTTAGCTTGCCATTTTTAAACTGAGGTTAACAGAATCCTGGACCAAAAGATGTATCATTTGAAAGCTTTCTTTTGCCAATTACTTCTTGAAGTCCTTAAGTTTTCTGTTTGTTATGGATTTTTCTTCTTCATTGATGTGCTTCAATTAAGGCATTGGTGTTTTCATAATTTGAGTTCCATATAGAACTATTTGTGATTATTTCATAATTTGAGTTCCATATAGAACTATTTGTGATTATCTATGGTAACATTGTTGAGGATGAGTACCGGTGCTTAAATTGTGTGCAGACTTTTGGCAGCAAAATATCGCCCACATGGAGTATACAAAGATTCTCGCAGTATATTGGTGATCCATAACATTGCCCATCAGGTAACTTAATTTAAATTCAATTCATTTTTTTCTTTTTGACATGATAGTATGTTTTGTTATCTCTAATTTCTTTTGTTGAACTTCTGAGCTTCAACAATAGAAACTTGGGCGAAGGATTTCTGCAACAAAATTGACCTTTGATTTGTATCTGATGCTTGTCGCCTTGTGCCTTGTTCATCCACCCCTTATTGATGGTGGTCAAGTTACATTCTAGAGAGTAGAAATCTGACAGATGCTGAAAGGCTATATTAGTGGTGCGTGCATTGGGAAAAACCAAACCTTTAAATCCCATCAAACCACATTCAAATCATGAACTTGGATGTGATCGTGAACAACAAGGTTGCATTAGTCACCCAAAAATTTATGAATTTCTGAGTATTTAAAGTTCAGGTGATAACTATTATAGCATGTATATCAAACAAGCTTGATTGTGTCCTGAAATTGGTATACATACTATTCCTAATAAAGTGTATAGTTGTCGTTCTAAAAAATGTGATTTGCTGGCTGATAGCCTACCCATGTACAATTCATTCTTGGATGGGCAGCGTTTTATTTTTCTAAATCATGAAACAAGCTGATGAAGGTTTATCATATATCAGGGAGTGGAACCTGCAATCACATATGGTAACTTGGGACTGCCTCTGGAATGGCGGGGAGCACTGGAATGGGTGTTTCCTACTTGGGCAAGGACTCATGCTCTTGACACGGGTGAAGCTGTCAATTTTCTAAAAGGTGCAATTGTGACAGCTGACAGGATACTAACAGTTAGCAAGGTCATAATGCTGCATGTCATATATTTTGCTTCCAGTTGCTTGGTATCTTTAAGTTTGAATCTTGATACTCATGGTGAAATTGATTTCTTTCCTAGATGCCAAATGATTATTCACAATAACAAATTGATTTGTTTCAATAGACTATGAAAACATGGATATTCATGCCTGACATGCGTCTTGTATTTTATCATGTAATGATATGCTGTGTAAAATGTGCCTCCCTTTTGAAGGGCTATTCTTGGGAGATAACAACAAGTGAAGGAGGATATGGTCTACATGACCTGTTAAGCAGTCGAAGAAGTGTTCTCAATGGTACCCATTTTACTTTTTCTCGTGTAGCATGCATTTTTAAGCATATAATACGAAATGTTATTTATTGTTTAAAAGATATCAAATTGATAAATATATAGTTTATGCTTCTGAAAGAACTTCCATTCATCAGCAACCGTAGCCTTAGTGACCTCTTCGCAAGAATAAATTCTCGATCAAATTTGCTATGCCTAAGATCAAATTTGATATTGGACTTTGACAACATTATTTGTACCTTTTTGAGGGAAGATACACAATCAATCCAAGTGTTTCTAACAGAATTAGTGAGCCTTTTGTCTGGCCAAGAATTAGTGAGCCTTATTACTTGAGATCATTACAATCTTAGGGACTAAACACTTGTATAGCTACTCCAAGAATATTTTAATAGTCCTCTCATAAAGGAAATGCATGCTATACGTTTACGTGGAGGAAGGAAAGTATTTGAAAGCAAACATGACTTAGTTATTTGTTATAATTTTTTCCTTCAAGCCGTTTAGTTCAAAAAAATCATTTGCAAGTCTTGATGTTGAATTTGGAAATTAGTGGTATCTATTTCTCGAAGCTTGTATACCTGGTAAAATTTCTCCTATCCTGCTCATAAGCTTTAAAGTGCATCAATATTATATTGAAATATTCTGTACCTTCGTTAGGTAATTGTGACTTGTGAACGCAGTGCCACAAATATATTGGTTTGTCTGTTATAAAGAGAAGTTTGAAGTTTGTCTAGTTATTCACAGAATACAGGCCTTTTTTACTTTCATAAAATTAATAGAGAAGATGTTATTTTTTGTCAATGATTATTTCCAAGTCGGGTATACTGGGCCTTGGTTTCAAAAGTGGAATTTGACTTATATCCAGGCCAGGATTCAGGTTAGGGGTCGGCCCAGTCTTTGTGCAGACCTACAGATGCATCTCCTGTGATTATCTTCTCTCTCCATCATATTTATGTCCTGACTTCTGCAAGTTCTTGTGTGAATGCAAATATGTAGAAGCACAAAAAGAAATCGCCTTCTTAATTGTTGCTGAATGACATACTTCAAAGAATGAACCTGTAACAGATTAATCATGACCAGGGATCACCAATGGAATTGATGTTGCTGAATGGGACCCATCATCGGATGAATATATTGCTTGCCACTATTCTGCTGATGACTTTTCTGGGAAGGTTGATTTAGTCTCTCTTTGTCATCCCTCTCATTTAAGAACTAGATTTATCTTACCTCATATCATCTGTCATGTACAGGTCCAATGCAAAATTTCTTTGCAGAAGGAATTGGGTCTTCCCATTCGGCCAGATTGTCCATTGGTAAGATTTGGTACCTTGGTAAAAATTCTTGTTCACTCTGTGTTATTAATTGCAGCTGAGCCTTGTAGATTGGATTCATTGGAAGACTGGACTACCAGAAAGGTATTGACCAGATTCGGTTGGCAACTCCAGAGCTCATGGAAGATGATGTTCAATTTGTAAGTTATTTTTTAGTTTGTTATATCAACTTAATCTGATGTGGTGCTAGCTATTCAAATCCAAGAGCATAATGTTTTTGTGTGTATAATGTAATAAAGGCCACTATAATTTTAACAAATACGTGTAAAATCTCTGAGGAATAAGTTCTGATTTTGTCTTTTGGCCTCTATTAGGTTGACAATATATATTTATATTTTTTTTAATAAGAGTCATCACTGATGGCATTTTCAGGTTATGCTTGGTTCAGGAGACCCTAGTTATGAAGACTGGATGAGAGCAACAGAGTCAGCTTATGAGGACAAATTACGGGGTTGGGTTGGATTTAATGTTCCCGTTTCTCATAGAATAACTGCAGGGTGATCCAAAATTTTCCACTTTTTATTTGAAATGTTGCAGGTTTTTTCTTTTTTTTCCCTTGTTTCTCCCTCAATTATGATCCTTACTACTGTGTAATGGTATGAACAGCTGTGATATACTACTGATGCCATCCGCATTTGAACCCTGTGGGCTAAATCAGTTGTATGCAATGAGATATGGAACAATACCAGTGGTTCATGAAACTGGAGGACTAAGAGTAAGTGAAGATGATGTCAGCAAATCCATGTTTATTATATGCCTTCATTCCATTCTCTTTGCTGTTTTACAGGATACTGTAAAAAATTTTAATCCATATGCTGAAGGTGGCAACGGTGATGGTACAGGGTATGTGTTCCATGAGCTTGGATGTTTTTCTTCGACCAAATATTCTCCAAAATATTTGATTGTTATATTTTGACAAATTTGGTGAAAAAATACTTTTAATTATTTTTCTCAGATCATTCAGGAGAGCTTGCTGTGATATTTGTATGAGTATATCAACATAGAGTAATAAATGCTATCTTAACCTTTAACCACAAACTAATATCTATCTACTCAAGGAATAAATAAATTTACACTATTTAACTACATATTTTAACACTCCTCCTCAAGTTGGAGAGTGGATGTCATCCATTCCCAGTTTGGATGCTAACTTATGAAAATGTTCACATGATAGTCCTTTTGCAAGTATATCTGCCAATTGATCATAAAAGGGTTTATAGGGGGTACAAATTAGACCACTTTCCAACTGTTCTTTGATAAAGTGTGGATCAATTTCAACATACTTGGTCCTATCATGCTGTACAGGATTATGAACAATGTTGATAGCTGACTTGTCACAATAAAGCCTCATTGGACCTTCCCATTTGATTCTTAAATCTAGTAAAATTATCTTTACCCACAACAACTAACAAATTCCAAGTGCCATAATTCTAAACTCGGCTTGAGCACTAGATCTAGATACTACAACATGCTTCTTGCTCCTCTAAGTAATGAGATTTGAGTCGAGAAACGTGCAATAACCTGATGTGGACCTTCTATTACCCATGTCTCCTCCATGATTTGCATCAATGTATGCTTCAATGGTCAATCTTTTCCCTCTCTTGAACATAATGCCTTTTCCCCAAGTGCCTTTTAAATACTCAAGTATTCGATAAACCGCCTGCAGATGAGACTCTTTAGGATCATGCATAAATTGGCTTACTACGATCATGACATAGGCAATGTCCAGTCTAGTGTAAGCTAGATAAATCAATTTCCCAACAAGTTTTAGATAGGGTTCCTTATTGATAGAAGGCTCTGGAGGAGGAGGTTTGTTAGACTTATGATTTTTCTTCGGCTTGCTTGGACATTTTCCTTCCTTACAAAGTTTGTGATTCTGTTCAATTGGAGTGTCCATAGACTTGCACCCCAATTTTCCTGTTTTAGTGAGGTGATCAAGAATAAATTTATGTTGAGATATGAAGATACCATGCTTAGAATGAGCCACTTCAATGCCCAAGAAGTATTTCAACCTCTCTAAATCTTTCATTTGGAATTCTTTCATCAGTTCACTTCGCAAAGACTGAATCCCTTCCAAATCACTCCCTGTTACCATGATATCATCAACATAAACAAGTAAAATTGTTACTTCCTTTGAAGAAATGTTTGATGAACAAAGTGTGATTGTCTTGACTCTGTTTGAACCCCATGCCAATTATGGCCTTCAAAAACCTGAGGTAAAAATGCAGAACTGAACCCAAACCTTTAAAAAAAACAAAAATACTCTAAACCTGAGATAGCTGTGATACGATGACAAATTCGGTGAAAAAATAATTTTAATTATTTTTCTTAGATCATTTACAAGAGCTTGTTGTGATATTTATAAGAGTATATCAACATAGAGTAAAAAAATGCTATCTTAACCTCTAACCTCCAACTAATATCTATCTACTAAAGGAATAAATAAATTTACATAATTTAACTACACATTTTAACATATTTTAGTAAATTAGATAACTCATTGACCTCCGGGCTGTGGGTGGTAAATGAGCATAACAATGGGGTTAATGTCTGAAGGATTTTAGAACTTTTATAACAATTTTGGCTCATCATGTTTAAATTTGTCACTGTGAACCAAGGCTGTAACTTTTTCATCTATTGTAAACCAGCATCTAAAGCATCTTAAGCCCCCTGGCTTGAATTTTTGTAAGTTCAATTTATGTTCGTATCGGACGTGAGCTAGAACTTCTTAGTGGCATGTAGTAATTGATACAAAAGGACAAAAATAAGTGAGATATAGGAGCTAATATGCTGCCTGAACTTCCTGGAACATGCTTAAAAATATGAAAAAAAATTTGGATTACTTCTTGCTAGGCGGTGATGTCATCTTGCAGTGACCATCATCATTTATGAAAACTTAATTCTCTATTGTGAACTTTGAATTCAATATGCCAATTTCTGATGTTTAGCATTTATGAATCTATTGATGATTCTTGCCGTGTTTTAGTCTTTTGACATTGCCATTGGTAATGCTACGATGGTTCTGCATTTTACATAATGTGGGTTATGACATTGTTATGAACTGTACGGACAGGTGGACGTTTTCTCCTCTAACTAAAGAAAGCATGTTAGTGGTAAGCTTATTGTCTTTGTACATGTCATTCATTTTATGGAAACAGATTCCTTGTTGACCTTTCCATCATTCAATTCTCAGCACACTTATCGTGTCAAATGCAATGGAAATTTTTTCCAGTCTACGCCATAGTTTTATCATCAAAAATTATGGGTTTGGAGCGTTGAGTGTTCACAAGTGTTGTTTTTAAATTTTGACAGGCACTGAGATATGCCATTCTAACATTGAGTGTTCACAAGTGTTGTTTTTAAATTTTGACAGGCACTGAGATATGCCATTCTAACATATAGAGAACACAAATCTTCTTGGAAGGGTTTGATGAGAAGAGGAATGGCGAGGGACTCCACGTGGGAAAATTCTGCTACTCAGTATGAACAAGTCTTCGAATGGACATTCATGGATCCAACATATGTTTCCTGATGAAGACCAATCAGTGGATAGAATGGAAGAACAGATCCACGCCACTTGACTTTCAAGTTCGTAGGAAGCTATTTTGAGGGTTGTACATATTCTTACCTATATTGGACCTCATTTTTGGTTTTTCACTAGACACTTACTTTTGGTCGTATTTATTTTTTTATTTGCAACTGTTTGATGCGGTTTCCTATTGTTTACAAAGCAAAGGGAAAGGAAGAATCATATTTATTATCTATGACTGTTATCGATTTTATACTTCGAAGATTTCTAAAAACAGTTTCCATGAGTCGGGAGGATATTGTGGACGGGTTCAGAATTATGAGCAATCATTTGTACAACTCGGCGTTCTCGCCTCAAACCACAGTAGGGGTTAAGGAACCCCTTTGCCCTTCCAACGACTAAAAACAAGTGAATGAATTTTTTTTTTTTTTTGGGCGTTAATTGACGAAGTCACATTCAATGGAGTCATCGTCCATGATCCTACCACCAAAGCAAAATAATATCGGTGTCAGTATGCAATAAAATTTGCAAGAAGTTTTATTAGTTATAGGTTATAAATAATAGTTTATTTTGAATTCTGAGTAATAAGCGTAAAGATGTATTTAATCTTATATATTTGTGAAGTTCATCGTGATGGTACTGTTTATCTAGAGTTGGATGAACAGTACCCTGAATTTTCCTTTTTTTGTTTTTAAAATTTCATACTTGCGTATTAAGAGTTTATATGAAACCCCTAACAAAAATTTAAAAAAAAAATAGGTGTTAGACCTATAGCGAAAAATGTTTGTAGATATGAGATCCATAATAAAAATAATATGCATGACCTTTAATAATTTTTTTGTAAATATGAGAGCCTTATCATTTATTGATTGTATTTTGTATATGTATAAAATAATTAATTATATATAATGTACAAATTTAAACAATAAATTATAAATTAGAATATTTTGTTATTTAAATCAATCAATTTATTCCTGTTTGCTTTTATGTATAAGCAAATTTTACTCAATTCATACAATTTAAAAATTGATTAATTCTAATAATTATGTCTAGAATTGAAAAGTTTGAATTAAGATGTACTTACGATTAACATTTTATTTTCTCTAATTCAATGGGACTGTTGTAAGATATCTTGTCATACAATACTAAAAATACCATCAAATTTTAAATTTTTAAAGGGGATAATGAATGTGAAAATTATTTCAATCGTAAGGGTTATTTTAAAATTTTATAAAGAAATGAATATGAATAATTTTTAAGCATTAATATAATTCAATGTATATAATTGATATGCTCATTAAATGAGTAGATTTAAGATATTTAGGGAATCCAAATTTAAAATAAATCATTATAATTCTATAATGATCCAACTATTTTTTACAAACAAAATCAAATTTTATTTAAAAGATTAAAGTTGCTAACATTGAGTGTTACAGGTAACTGTAGTCAATCATGGTTTAGAAATTATGTTTTAATATATTTACTTTTTTATTATAAATGTGGTTGTACGTATAATAAAAATATAAATGAAGAACTTATAATAAAATTTTAAATTTAATTTTTTTAAATTATAAAAATTCAAGTCTACATCTGCTGAAATTTAGGTCTACATGCATAAGGTAATAAATTATAAAATAAAAAATATTATAAAATAAATTTCTTATTTTTACATATAAGATATATTTTAAATTTGTTACCTAGTAAAATAAATTTGAACTAAAATAAGTTGGTGTTCATATATTTAATATCCATGGGGTAACAAATTTTAGAATAAAGCATATTGTTTGATTTTAAAGGTCCCTCAAATTTTATTAATTATTGATTTAATTTTTGAAGTTTAATTTTTTTTCAATTTAACTTCTTATATTTTGTTAAATTGTCACTTTAATGTTTGACGTTTGGAAACAAAAATTGATCCTTAACTAACATATAAATTATTTTGATGACCTGATACATTAGATGCGACTAAATGAAAACAAATTTGACTTCAAGTTAATTTGATTTTATCATTAATTTAAGTGACTGTCAATTTAATATTTTTTAATCTATATTACCAAATTTTAATGGTATGTTACTTTTTCTCCAAACAATAAATTTAAAAGATTAAATTGTTATTGAGGCAAACTTAAGAAACTAAATATGCAATAGGTACCAAATTACAAAATAGAATGAGCTATTGTCTGTGTTGAATGATAGTATTTGGACAAATTTTGTTGTTTATGTATGTTAGAATAATTGTTTATTTTTAAATTTTAAAAACAAAGTGCAAGGATCATAAATTTTATTTATAAAATATGTCACTTGTGCTTTTAATATACACAAAATGACAAGTCACAAAATAAAATAAATTGTTGAAAATGTAAACAATTCTATAATACAAAATTGCGTGAATGAAAAAAATTACTTTTGACAGAGCTATTTTAAATTGTGTTGAATAATACTCAAATTTGAATTAGTTAAATAACTATATATAAAAGTTATTATTTACATTTTTCATATGCACAAAAATAAAAAATCCTTAAATAAAATAAGTCATTATTTATATTTACAAGTAATAACTTTTTAACTAGAATATGTTGTTTAACTTTTAATTCATGTGGGGATCACATATAAAAAATATTGCACGTGATATAATATTTTTAAATAATTTGTGTAAAAATAAAATAAATTATTTTTTATTTTTTACTACTCATAAGTATCCTCCTATTCGATGCAATTCTATTTGAGACACGATCGAGTATTAAATGTGAGCACCTATCCTAATGTGGATTAATTTTTATCCTCCTATTGCTATCTATATACTTATTATGCATGGCTAGCCAATATTAGACAAAATAAGATTCTCATACAATTTAAAAGGAAAAAAAAATTCTAAAACAAGATATATGTTTTAGAATTTTAATTTACATGGATATAACAGTTCATAAATTAAAATAAATTATTGTCTATATTTGATTATACACAGGATGACAAATTTTATAATAAAACAAGTTATTGTTTATTTCTATTTTCTAATCACAAATATGCCATGGCAATAAAAGTATATAGTTATTTTTCATCATTATATTTATTTATATGTAACCACATATACGATTTTATTTCATACTTTCTATCAACTATTACTTTTGTAAAATCATAATTTAATTTCTACTCCCTCCATTAAAAAACATAAGGCTTTTTTTGAAGATTGGATATTCAAAAATATAAAGTATTTTTAGTCTTTCAAAATGTAATTATTATCTTTTTTTAAAATATCCTTGTTGAATAAATTACTTTATATTTATTTCAGAATAAAACATCCTATTTTTTAATAGGTAAATATGAAAATATAAGATTAGTTTGAAGACAAATAACTACTTTATTGAAAGTGAGATTTGATTAAAAATGCTTTATATTTGAATGGAGTATTAATTTTTATGATTTGTTTGGATAAAAAAATGGTCAGAGTTGGGATTTTAAATTTTAGTGACATTAATTTTAGAAAAATAGAGAATTGTGGCTAGAAAGTTTTTAATTGATTTTTTAGTTTTTTTTCTTGTACATCTCTCAAATAAAAAATTATAACATATTTTTCCATTTTTAAAAAATTAAACTCGTGAAAACATTCTTTTTCTTTTTTATTCGCTTTGAATAAAAAATGAGAATTAAAATCCCTTTGCATCGCAGAGCATAAAGTCTGGTTATCTTAATAAACCTCGATGTCAATGGCTGTTGATGCAAATTACCGACTACTGAGTGCATGATTAGACTTCATGTGTTGAATAACGTGGATTGTTTTTTGGTTACGCATGGCCATGTGCAACTTAATTTTTTAATGAAAGAAATTGTATTTTTAAATGTTATAATTTCGTTGATACTGTGTTATTTTTTAATCTAGCTAAAACTTTGCTTATTTTTAAGTTTTAGAGATAAGAATTTTTCTTTATTTTATTATTTATTATATATTTTAAGCTTTCAAAAATTTAGTACTAAATATTTTAAAATTTTAACCATGAATGATTTTTTTTTTATTAATGAATGATTTTTTTTTTCATTTCATAGCTTACAAACATTTATCAGTATTAGTTTTTTTTTATAGATATATTTGTATAAGATTCTCAATGAATATATTTAAGAGAGAATCGCACCTAAGGCTTTCAAGGAAGAAAAAATTTCACTTAGGGCCAATACAATATGAAATGTCTCTCAAAGCCCAAAGGCCTTGAATGAAAATATGTTTAACAAAAAAAAACCTATTTACCCCTCCCAAAACAAACCAATGTTCAGTCTGCTTTTTTTCTCCTCCTTTCCTTTTCCTCTCTCTTTGTACTCTCTTTTCATCTTTCTTCTCTCCTTTCTCTCATTACCTTTCTTCTCACCCTCCCCCATCTCATTTTCTTGTCGTGATTTTTTTTTGGTGATGTCTTTGATTGTGGTTGGTGAAGTGAAACGACTTCATTAGTGGTAGAGGGATGGATTGTAAGGTTATAGCTATGTGAATTTATGGGGTCATGTTGGCATTGGCGGGATGAGTCAAATTGGAGAAGAGTTCAACCATGAGAGCGAGCATGATTTGGCATTGATGATAAGTGGCCTCTGGGAGAATGGTAATAATGGCACTGAGTCTTAGTATAGTAGTGACAACTATTTTAGCTTCTCTAAGATTTTTGGAATTTTTAAGAATTGTTACAAAAGTTATAAAAATTAAAACTTGCCATCATTGAGTTGTAAATATTTAAAATAGAAAATTTTGAATTTTAAATTGCAAATAGCTAAACCTATACTTATTAATATTTAGTTGTAAATTTGTAAATTTTAATGACACATCAATTCTAAACATTTGTTTGTCAAGATATAAACTTTTACTTGTAAATATTTAAACTTATACTTGTGAATATTGTAACTTTTACTTATAAATTTTTGAATTTTACTTATTTTTGCATTGGTATAAAATGGTTCAAGTGTGACATTTTATATTCGGTAATAGAACAACTCAATAATATCAAAGATCAAAGTGCCCCTGCACTCACAATAGGAATCGAAGAAAAATAAAAATAATAGGATGAAGTACCAAAATGTAATTAGTATTCTTCTATGATCATGTCTGTGCTATCTTAAGTTGGTTTTTTTTTTTTTTATAAATAGATGTATGCCATATATTGTGGCATATGTTTGGAGAACATTTGACGTGATGTACATAAAATTATTTGCAATTATCATTTGTATAAGTTATCCCACTTAACTATACGAACCATATGAAATAAATAGATATTATATTATTAATAAATGGATCTTGTCATATTTTATATGAACTTTCTATTGTTCATATTACAAAGGCATTATAAATGTTTAATCACATGGACCATGTGAAATATATAAACATTCTATTATTAATAAGTAGACATTTTCATGCTATAAATGGATTTTTAATATTCATAAACCTGGGTAACTTGTACAAATGATCATTGTAAATAATTTTATTTACAACACAACATGTGTTTTTTAAACATACACCACAATCTATGCCATACATTTTTTTTGAGCAAAATCTATGCCATACATTTATTTGTAAAAAATCCAACTTAATATAACATAAACAAAATCTTAGAGGAATACTAATTATATTTTGATGCTTAATCTTATTATTTTTATTTTCCTTTGGTTTTCTACTGTGAGTACAATGGCACTTTGAGCTAGCATTGGGCAAATGGTCTACAAGATGACTAGAGAGCCTTCTCGTTTAGGTTGGTATTTTTCCAGACTGAGTTAGGCCAACCAGCCAAATAAAATGGGCTTGAAAACCTAACCCAACCCATTTTTGGTGGGTTGGCCAACCCGTTGGCTAGCCCATAAAAAATGCTTTAAAATCTTGTTTCCTTAGGACAATTTAAAATTTATACAACATAAGTATGTATATTTAGTCCACTGTAATGTCCATATTGACATTATCAGGATAACACTCTTACATGCCATTATGATAATTAAGATTAGATAAAATTTTAAGAAAAAGTTATCACAACTCAAAAGTTTAAAGAATAATTAGTTAAAATAATGAGATCCCAAAATTTTTTTTAAAAATTTTATTTCAACTCAAACCATAGTTGAAAATCTAATATATACAAATACAGAAGTATGGAAATCAAATAACATTTCAAAACAAGCTAAACAAGGCCCTTTTTTTCAAACATTTTAGTTCATCCATCATGGTGGATGGCACAGAGGGACGAGTTCCTCGAAGGGCATTTATGCTGCGGTGCCATTACCATGCACTGCGGCGTGCACCTACTGTCATAATAGTACTTTAAACTTTTGGAGCATGCTGTTTCACTAATTGACGTTCAATTTGAGCGGTTCAAATGTCCACATAAAGCTCTTTAAGCCTTCTAGCTAATGGTACCAGTCTCACACTCAAATAATCATCTGTTAAAAAGATGGACATTGAAATCCAAAGTGATTTGTTTTCACTCAAAACAATTTCAAAAGTGTCCAACTCACAATACCAAATGCCATTAGCCCCGGAAACATTTATGTATTAAGTATTCATAATAAGCCAATCATATCACATAATTAAGTATTCATGCTCAAAATGACTACCTAACCCCCAATTAATAACAACACAAAGGAATAGATAAAACTTAACACACATATCAATTTGGTCATTTTGACACATAAATTACTTCAAATATATTACTTGTAATTGTATCTTAGTTGAGCACACTCATTCAATTACAATAGCATCAACCTTACGCCAAGATATTTACACATATCTTAAATTCATACAAGTGATAATAAAGCAATGTCATGTTCCTAAGTTGATATTATATAATGGCAATATTCATTACAAATCCAAAAAGAGAAAAGGAAAGAGTTATACAATAATGCTCTTCATTCTTCAGTTTCCCTTTCCTTTCCTTTGTCCTTACCAGAGCCCTCACCTGTAAAATATAACCATAAGGTGAGATAAACATCTCAATAATAGAATAATTCACTACTATTAATTAATATGCATAACCATAAGGAGTAAAGCTATTAAGCATCAAAATATACTTTAGCGTATCACAACATACTCTTTTCCATAAACACAAATCATTTACCACCAGCATGGTCATTTTACCATCCTAGCCTCCATATCACCCTGATTGAAACCATAAGCTCTTAAACTAAGTGTACATTCACAATGGTCTGAGCTCACTTTTGGTGATAGAATCACCCAGCTAAATATGTCATATCCCACTTTCAGACTATGGTCTTCTCCTATTGCATACCAATTGAGGTGTTGTTATTCTAACATCGCATCACTGATGCTAAGAACCGTCACTCTCCAACGTCGTATCCTGTATGGATACTGAGAAGAAAATATTTAATACCGTGCCTCACTAGATATTAAGGAGATACATGTCATATGAACTTTCACTACTTCTTTCTACAGGTGAACTCCCACCCCTTAACATGATCATGCTCATTCTTGCCACACATTTCATACTTATGTAAAATTACTACACTTTTTACATAAGGATTCAAAATTCTTTACCATTTCAAAGGCGATTTCTAATGCACAAGTAAATCATCTTTCACAACATACCAAGCTTTCAAAACACATGTAAACAAATTTATTTACCTACTCACAAACAGTTAAGCAATATAATTAATCAGTGTAAATTATTCTGTTACCTCAATCTTTTATCACACAAAAGGGTTATTGTGGCTCAACGTTAGCTCTATACGTTTTATACACATGATTACATCTCCAATAACACTCAATCTACATAATTAAGCGATAATTATTAATTATCACTCCGTATAAACCCTGAATTCACTAGATTTTAAGTACTTATAACACCCAAATTCCTTATCTAACCACATCAATCATTTTCAAATACTCTAACCATTCCATTAAACATCCCAGCATACCAAAATTACTAGCCAATTCCCTACATTGTCTCAAAGCCTCTAGACTATGCCTAGGGTTTGTCTAGACCCTCAATAAAAATTTTAAGTCACCATAAAACTCATAAACCTAAAATTAAAGGCTTGATTTAACTCTTTAAAATTTTAAATAAGCCAATAGGTTCAGTGTAAACCCAAGAAAATTGAGATTAAAGCCTCTATCACCCTAAAAGTTAGAAATTTTCACATAAAAGGAAAGAAGAGGGAATGTGGGACTTACTTTCCAAATGCTCCTAATGTGGTTAGAGGATTGTGTTCTAGTAGACACCGATCATTTTTCTTCACCTCCTGACAATATCTCTCTTTCTTTCTTTGATTTCGATCTATTTTCTGCAAATTGATAAGTGCTGATTTTACATGTGCGCTGTGGTGCATTGACATGCCCGTTGTGGCGCATGGCACAAAAAGTCCCACCAAAGTTTGAATTCCCTTTCATGCCATAGCATGCTTAAACATCAACCTACTCTTCTCCTAAGACTGTCCAATAATCTAAAAACTATATTAATCTTCCATAAATCTCATTAATCAATAATTTATCTAAATTAACCAAAATACCCTTATAAATATTTATAATTCCCAACTTGAAAACTTAGGGTGTTACACCCACACTTTATGGCAAATTAACAATTAAAAAACTTATAAATAAAAAAATAAATATAGAATTTAATCAATTAATGAAATTTAATCAACCATAGAAAGAACAATATTTTGAAGGAGAGTATCTATGTGTGGATGAAGATGAAGAGAGAGTTTGGATGCATTATTAATAATAATACCATAGAGCACTAAGCACCTTAGTCTTTGTCTTAAAAAAAAAAAGTTAAGGAGTAGGATGATGGGAGTCTAATACACATGAGGTTTACCATGCCAATTTTTTAAAACAAGAAGAAGAAACGGGTTAGTGGACTAACCTATTTAGCCAGCAATTTTTAACGTTTTGCAAAATTGGCTCATTTTACCAACTCAACCAGCCAAAATTGGCTGACTAATGGGTTGGCCCATTGGATTGAGCCCATTTGCTCAGTTTTACTTTGAGCTTTGACATTATTAAGATGCTCCACTAGTTACTACAAAATGTCACATCATAACCATTTTATACTCTTGTTCAAATAAGAAAAATTCATAAATTTACAAGTAACTATTATATATTCACAAATATTTGTTCAAATATTCACAAGTAAAAGTATATATCTTGATAAGCAAGGGTTTAGAGTTGACATGTTATCAAAATTTATAAATTTACAACTAAACATCCGAATATTTATAAATATATGTTTAGTTATTTACAATTTAAAGTTTAAAATTTTTGACTTTAAATATTCATAACTCAATGATAATAAGTTTTGATTTTTTACAACTTCTGTGGCAATTTCCAAAGATCTCATTGTAGCTTCTAGAAATCTCATAAATCTCAGAGAGGCCAAAATCACTATCATTACTAAACCAAGACTCAACACCACTATTGCCATTCTCTAAGAGGTCTCTTACCATCAATGCCAAATTGTGCTCACTCTCATGGTTGAACCCTCCTCCAATCTGACTCACCCCGCTAGCGCCAGCACGACCTCATAAATTTGTGGCAACTACAGTCCTACAATCCATGCCTCTGCCACTAACAAAGACGTTTCCCTCCACTAGCCACAATCAAACATCACTATCAAACAATAATCATGACAAGAAAAATGAGAAAGAGGAGGGAGAGAAGAAAGGTAACGAGAGAATGAAGAGGAAAAGGGAGGAAAATAAAATCAGATCGAACATTGGTTGGTTTTGGGAGAGGCAAATAAGTCTTTCCTTGCTAAAATATATTTTCATTCAAAGTCCTCGAGTCTGTAAAGATATTTTAAATTATATTGAGTCTTAAGTGTAATTTTTCTCCCTTGAGAACCATGGGTACAATTCTCCCCAGAGAGCCATGGGTACAATTCTCCCTGTGTTCAATTGCTATAGATCACAAACTAATTTATTCATCATTTCAATTAAAATTTTGATTTTAAAAATATTTCTAAGGTCCAATACTTTTTAATTACTCATCCTGTCTTAAATTATAAAATAATGTTAAAAAAATTATTTTAAAATAGAAAATAATTTAAAAAAATTAATATTTTATTAACGATTCTTTTTTAATTTTTATCCGACTTCAACAAAACACTTTTTGATTGAAATGAGCTAAACAATTAAAAGTGACTTACGGTAAAATAACCCCGGTCCCAACAAAATACTTTCCGATTGCCTGGCATGAAAGCACAGAGCATTGAAATAACTACCTCGGTAGCAAATTAACCAAACAATTATGTCTTCCCAGCAAGTACTGCTCCCCGTCGCCTCGGTTGTTACCTCCCATTCTTCTTTACTGCCAAAAACTGCAACTTTGATGAATTTACGTTTGTAATTTTTTTTATAGGAAATAAATTTTCTTAATTTCAGGTTCTGAAAGGGAAAGTCTGGCGCGCACGCAGCCAATCAGTGCTCCTCTCTCTTTCCTATTTCTTCTTCAGACGGCTCTCGGAACCAAGTTTTTCATCTCTCTTACCATTTCTCTCCATTGTCAAAACCCTAAAAAGTTCAGCTATAAATAACGATACCCAGCTTCTGGGGAAGAAGAACCAATTATGAGGGGACAGAGGTTAAGGATTCCCTCGTGATCGATTCGTATTCCAGGATGCTTCCAATTTCGTGGGAAGCTTCGAATTGCCTCTGCTAGCTTCCGCTAAAATTCCTTGCATTCTAGCTTCTGAAGATTTCTGTTTCTGTTCCGGATCTTTCAAATGATTTCGAATCCCAACTTCATCTATTATGCTTGCATTGCCAGAGAAAACACAGTCCTCGCTCAATATGGGTCCAAGGAACGGAAGATCGAAGAGTTAGCTGCGGAATGCCTTGCCAAAACTCCTCTCCACCATTCCATGTTCTCTCACACAGTCAAGAAAAAAACCTACACATTCGTGATTCATGACCCTTTTGTCTATTTTGCGATATTCGATGAAGAGCTCGCGAAGTCGGAGGGTTTCTGGTTCTTGAATCGCATCAAGAGTGTATTTGATGAGTTATTAGAAGTCAGGTCGATCCTGGATTCCGACGATTTTACGCCGCTTTGTTTCCAACCACAATTTGACCCCTTCTTTCGCGAAACATTGGCTTTCGATTTGGATTTGGATTCGGACTCTGTAGATACACAGAGGGACGAGGATTTAGACGGCCGAAACCCTAGTATGGATTCAGTCCAGGGGAAGAGATCGGCGATGGCACCCTTGCTTGCGATGCCAGGGCTGAAGAAGAAGAAGAGGGTGAATACGGCAGCCAATGAAATGGATGTGAAGAATGCTGCAACAGAGAACAAAGTGGATTTATGTGATTGCATCGATGGTTTTTCCAGAGATTTTCAATTTCCGATGCCTAATAAGAGTGCGATCAACGATCGACAAAAAGCAAAGCAAATATGGAAAAAGCATGTGTGGGTGGTTCTGATGCTGGATGTATTTGTATGTGCAGTTTTGTTTGTGATATGGTTATGGGTTTGCAGAGGGTTTAAGTGCATGGACAGATGAAGTCAATAATATTGAAAGATCCTCTTTTTTGTCCCTTGTTTGGGGATTCTTCGCTCTTGTTCCCTTCCAAGTTCCTGTCGATGACCATGAACTTCAGGGCCACACTGTGTAAATGGGAAAACTGGGCATGTATGTCCGTATGTGTAATTGGGGTTTGCTCCTTTTTGATTTCCCCTGGAAATTTCCCAACTCAATGGAAATAATTTATGAAGATTTAGTGTTTTCTCTGGTCTCATACTCGCATTTGATTTGACGAATGATTACAGCAAATTATTGCCTGTAATAAGTATTTACATGGACAAAGCCGTAAAGTTATCATTCATGGTTGTGTTATTTTTGAACACATTCTGATAAGTAACATAGATGTCAACAAGTTCTGTTCTTTGCACAAAAATATAGTCAGTGAAGTTAATAGCAGATAAGATCGTTGACGATTCTTTCTTGCCATGTAGCGTCACAGTACCATGAATATGCATTATCTTAGGAGAGAATCAACAGTGCAAAGCTTCATTGGAAGCTTCCCAGTTGATGTGGTATCAGCTATGCTTTTTGTTTCCTGCAAAATGTTGTATTTGAAGCATTTCCTGCTAGATGATGACCTTAGATGTTGCTATGTGAGGACAGATGGAGAACAACACAGTAATTTGATTGCCTATTATGGGATTAAATAATGTTAGCAGAAGTTTAAAGGCACATGCGTGAGTCAAACAATGGAAAATGGAGTGTGAAGTGATAATGCAGGAGAAGATTTGAAGGGGTGGGGGATAAGAACGAGGAATGGGGTCGGTGAGGTAGGGCCCACACAGTGGAAGTTGCAGGCGGGAGGGGCAGCTCACACTTCACAGGACCTAACTTCAGTGCTAATGCTCCAATAAAATCTGAACATCCAGGTTAAATAAAAATTTATAAAATAATTATAATAAATTTTTTATTTTAAATTTATTCTAAATTTAATTTAAAGAGTTTAATTTAATATTAAAATTTTTATTTTAAATGTACTTTACACAATATCTCAACGTACATTTAATATTCAATATATCACAATTATAAAAAAATTAATATTAAATTAGACATTTTAAATTAAATTTAAACTAGATTTAAAATAAAAAATATTAAAATTATTTTATAATTTTATAAATTTTTATTTTAATAAATATAAAATAAAAGTATACAATAGTAGTTTAAATTTAAATTATTCAGATCAGATTTCATTACAGCCATAAGCATTGGAAGATAAGCTTGAAGCGCACATCGTGAGGCAGGCCCCCTTCCCTTGCGCTGTGTCTCAGACATCACTCCAATCATTTACCCAACACAGCTCAGTCACTACCCTCCTCTCCGACTTTCTTGCAAACTTTTAATTTTTTTTTTCACTCTTTTTTAATGTTATTTATTACTCTCTCTTGTCTTAAATTATAAAATAATTTTAAAAATGTTTTGTCATCATAAAATATAAAATAATTTAAGAGAATTAAGGTTTCATTAATTATAATTTTTTAACATTACTCTTTAAGTAAAGAGAGAAGGAAAATAATATTGTAATGTACTCCTTTTGAATTATATAACATAAGATATTTTTAAAAATTTTGCTTGATTTAAGATATAAAGCATTGAGTAGGTGTTAAATATTTTTTAATTACACCTTTATTTTATTGAATAATTAATGATAGTATTTAGAATGATTGAAATGTTATATTTATTATATTCAATGACACAATTGAAAAGCTATAAAAACTTTTAGAAAATTAAGATGTTAACTAACTTTAAAAAAAAATATGCTAGTTAACAGTAACTTATATTATGATCGAAGTAAGTAATGATTAAGTGTGTAGAAATATTTTTAAATATTTATAGTTTTGTTTTAAAAACTTAAATTTATAAATTATTGTTATTAAGTTTTATTAGTAAGCGCAATCTTGTTTTAGATATCTTATAATTTTGGGATGAAGGAAATACTACATTTCAAAGGCAATCTAGAGAAAATGATAATTAGGTGTCCAAAAAAATTGATCTAATAAGAAATTTTAAATTGCAAAATGTGTTTTACATTTTAAACTTTAAATGCATTATCTACAATTTAGATTTTTCAATTTATAATTATTGAAATTGGCATTTATAATTTATTTTTAAAAGAATTTATCAGGGAGCTAACTATAATCAATCCTTTAAAACTTAATTGTCATGCCGGAAGAAATCTACTCTATTTTGCAGCGAAGAGATGAATAGATAAATAGGGGATCTTTATACCAGAAATTTGAATACTTTTCACATTTTCGTTATTAAATTCAAATTGTTAAAGTTTAACATAATTGATAGAGAATTAAATATTATGGAAAAATCTTCACAAAAAGAGAATATTAATGAATTATGTAATTAAAAAAAATGGAAACTACAACTAATAATACTTGCATTATTTAAGTTGAGGAGAACATGAACATGTATCTTGATTTTCCAGGGAGGAATGTAACCTTTACTAATTATCACAATTCCAACCACTCCGACTACCGACACAACACACAACAATACTAATGCCCTTGTGAGTTGGGACTCAACAATAGCTCAAGTGCAGAACTTTCCAAAACCGGCATCTGGGGACAATCATACCATCATTGCTATATTTCTGTAAGACTTTCAACGTTTATGCCATTTAAAGAAAAGCTTTTTGGACAGTAAGTTGGTGACCTGAAGAAAATGCTAAAAATGGATGATATGAATGAATCCCATCAATTCTACGAACCCTCCCTTGATCCTCTCTTACGCTAAACATTCGCATCACCAATCAGCCAACAGACTCAAGTCACCCCAATCTCTATTCCCATGCGTTGCATGGCTCTCTCTCTCTCTCTCTCTCTCTCTCTCTCTCCCCCCCCCTCTCCCTCTCTTTACTTCCAGCATGAACCAGCACACTTCATGAGACCTCTTTTATATGTGGATCCAAGGCTTTTCTCGAGTTGTGATAAAGAGAACATGGTGGAACTTGAAGTAGCTAAACGTCGGATGGAATGGAAGTGAACTCTCCATTTGATTGAACATTTCCTCCCTTAAAAACTTGCAGCAGCGCGTTTCCAAAATATAGCTAAACCCGAGTTCGCGCTAACAGGTTACAAGATTCTTTCTAAGTGCCTATGACATAATCATTCCACATAAAATGAAACAACCAGAATCATCATGCCCTTTCATGATCGACCAAAATGGTGTGCTGTAACCGCGTTTTAGTTTAGTTTTTTTTATAGTACATGACCACAGAAAACCGTATAGGAAGAATAAATTAAATCAAGTCTAGACTCATGAAGATTCAACTTCTAAGGGTAGATCATCAAAAACAAAAAATATCATGATTGTCATTCACATCAAAGCTTGATGAGTAAATCAATCCACACATTTATTAAATTCTCTAAACATATGATTGAAAGTTATAATACAATCCTTCATATGATTAGGCATCTAATCTTCTTTATAATTTCATTGAGAAAATGATTCGAGTTATGCTCATGGTGAATAAGTGTCAAAGCTTTAAAAGAATCAAAGTAATCACTTACATGGGCAAACTTTTTCCTCTAATAAAGATTAAGACTCTCAAGGATGTTCAAAAGCTCAATAACAGTCCTTGGATGACCACTAAGGTATTTGATAAAACTTTTTATTCAATTACCTCAGCCATCGCAAATGAAGTCATCACAAGCTACAACTCCATTGATGAAGATTGAAACATTGATATCTAACCTAACCCAACTGGGTTTGGATGGACCGTGCGTTTTTAGTTAGACCCAAAAGAAACACACTGTTTCCGCGAAGGGTAGATTCATTAGTCACCAAAGGAATATTTAGTAATAGTACACAGCACATTCATGGCAGAAAGTCCTGGAAGCTTTGCATGGATTGTCACCTATTGCAAGTGACAATTGTTGGAACGCAGAGCCCAGACAGCCAAATCCAAACCAAGGTACATGCACAAAGATCACAAGGAAACAACACCTGCAAAACACGATGGAGAATTGGAGACCTTTGCACTGTCAAGACTATGATTATACATGTATTTAAATAAACATCTTAACAAACTAAGCATCTGATTAGCCAACTACAAAATCTGGCCTCAATACAATCAAAGCTTCATCATACATAACCCCACTATTCATTAGCCATGCATGAAATGTGAAGATAAACCCTACCCCCTTAACCACATGGGGTGAGTTTCTTGTTGCCTGCACCTCGAGGATTATCATCCTTCCAGTCATCCCAGGCTCTTGCCTTCTCTTGTGCAGCATCATCATCATCATCTTCTTCTTCTCCTGCCCTTGACTTCCTATCATTATGCCAAGATGAATTGGCTTCTTCCATGAGTCTGGCATTTCTCTCTTGCCATTTATTCATCATCTCCATTTCTCTAAGCCCAGCTTCCTCAATGCTCATGGTTGGCATCCTTCCACACAATATTCAACTTAGCATCTCAAAAAATGAGTTGAGAGTAACCAAAAGTACATAGAGGTCCATACTTAATCTAAAATAACGGTGTTTCGTGAAATTCTTCAACAAGTAAAACTCTTGATTATTTAAACCATTTCTCTAGTATATCCTGACAAGATATTCAATTCAACCATATCAAACAAACCCAGCTACTAATTCTCGCTTCATCAAAAGCAACAAAAGCAGCTGGAACTGAAAATGCAGATATTTAGAGGCATTCTGTGTTTTACAAATTCTTTTATATCCTTATTCCTAAGCTTTTTTTCAATCACCAGGCTACACGTTTAATCTATCTAAAAGACCATAAATATATACCTATAACCAGGCTGGAAAACCCTAGCTGCCATTCTTTCCCTCTCACTTGTTAGGCTTCCATTCACAAGGCTGGCAGGTCCAAATATTAGCGGTTGGTGTTTGTGATCATGAGCCTGGGAAACATTTGCCCTTCCTTCTAAAACATCTTGAGCAAAGGTGGCACAAGTGATTGGCACTGCAGGTTTAGCATACTTAGCACGAGCTGCAGAGTCACGATGCCATGCTTCAGCCTTTTTGGCACGTTCATCAAGAAGGTCTCGAGAGAATTCCTTTTCTCCATCCTAAACCATGTCAAAATCAAAAGAAACAATTAAGACCTATGGGAGTCAGCAAAAGATCTGCATTGCCCATTCCTCTCTGAAAATAAACATATATATTTAAGGGAAAACACAATAGTTGGTCCTTATAGTTTCATCGGGTTTTGTTTAACCCTGTAGTTTCTTTCCAGTGTTTTTAATCCCTATAGTTTTAGAAAAATTAGATAACCTTTGTTTTTCAAGTCCCTATAGTTTCCATTTTTCAGTAATTTTAGTTCCTATAGAGGCTGAAAACACAGGAAAAAAAAACTACAGGGACAAAAAGCAAAACTCAATAAAACTATAGGAATCAAAGATTATGTTTTTCCTATATTTAAAAAGCCAGAGTGCAGACTCTGTGCCAGAGGAGCTTTGATGTTCTTTTCTACTACTTTCAAACAAATAAGTTCTTTAAAGTATCCTAAAAAACCTTTCACAATGTATGCTTCATATAATTACTACGGGATATCTAGGTGTGCTTTAGAAATTAGCACGCCCCAAGCATTGTACTACCTTAGATTGTCTCTCCTTTATAGCAGAAAGCATCTCTTCTTCTTTTTTCAACATTTCCAGCAAATCTAACGCCTGAGCATTGCATGAAAAAGCATGAGCGCACTGCATATAGAAGTTTCAATAAGGGAAAGTGTAGCTTAACTATTTACCCAACCTTAGAGGTTGCCAGAGATATGGTTGCGAGCCAAGCCTGCAGAAACCAAGAAAAGGTACAATAAGCAGATATAATATATATAACAACGAGGCTGACCCTGACCAACCAACAGCCAATTTTTAGCCAAACTATTGTTCATTGGCCAAGAGGCTTCAAGCAATAATAGCTATACATATTAAAGAGCTCTCAACAATTCAGCATATTTAGAGTCCAAGCCATGCGCAGCAAGAAACCCAAGCCCAGACGAAGAAATTTTCTTGTGTGCATTAAAGGAAATGAAGTCTGAAAAGTCAACATTGCATGAGAATTAAACTCCAGGAAAATCCCCCTACTCCTAAAGCATTAAATTTAGTTGTGGGTGTGTTTCTATACAGCATTAAATGTCCTTTGCAGAAAAACATGACACGTGGGTGGTTCGCTATTTTCTTGTCAGACTATATTATCAGTGTCATTTTCTAGTCTATTTGCTATTAATTAGCAATGATAATATGTAGAACACTTTCCTAGACACAAAGAGTAGTTCTGGAAGACATTTACCACCTTCCAATACAAGTTTACAAAATTCCAAGTAGACAATAAGATCTTGCTAAAAAAATTCGATACAAAACATTTTTTAATTGTTCTTCTGAATTAGAACCCTTCTTATTACTCTCAGATTGATAAAAAGGAAGATATTTGGGAGAGAAAACTCAAACATGCCATATGGTTCTTGTTTAGCAAATTATAAAACCTAAAAAGCAGGTGCCAAAATTTAGGTTATCACAAATATAGGAAGCAAACATTATTCAAAGTACTACCAAATATTATTGTTTCAAAATAATCTATAAGCTATTTCTTGAAGAAGGTTCGTTTCACAGTGCACCTCCCAGTTGGCGGGATCCAACCATATACTATGAACTACAAAGTAGAGGAAGAGTAACAGAAGATAAGAAGCATTGCCACATAGCTTATAAAGGATCAAGATGCAAACCTCTCTTTCCTCTTCTCCATCATCATCCAGTACTTCTTCCTCCCCTGCCTCAACAGGAGTGGACAATGCAGCTGCTTTTGTAGAACGCCCACGTCGCTCCTTTCGTTCCTTTATCTCCAACAACTTAGACTCTGCAGCTCTTTGACGTTTAAATCGAGCAATCTACAAAATAGGCTCCAAAATAATCAACAATTAATTGTAAGCTCTTATTCTCATAACACAAAGTACTTCATTTAAAATTTGCTGGTCCCATTTCCATTTCCTGGATATAGAAGGTTTAGATGCAAACTTGCAATGTCTGACCTTTATGAATAATTTTTTAAAAAATAAAATGGAAATAAAAGGAACCTTTCTAGCCCTTTGATCTGCAACAGATTTTGGCGCCCCTTGAATATAAGATTCTAACTCCTCTTCAGGTACAAGCTCCATTGCCTCACAAAATGAGATAAATTCCTACAAAAGGCCCTCTTAAATTACATTTGAATGAACGGTAACAATTAAAAAGTGTATATCAGAACATGTCTAATAATAATAACAATTCAAATCAAGCAAATGAGCTGTCCCACTGATGGATGAGTACTAACCTTTATTTTGGCCTGGGAAGCCACAAGAATCTGTATCCTGTCATCCTGAGCTATTTTTTCAGTTAACTCAGCAAGATAAAACGGCACCTGAGGGAGTTTTCTTGACAAGTTAATAAAATAAAATCACTGATGGCACTAAAATAATATCTCTGCAAGCTTAGTTCCTCAGTAATTATCAAAAGGTAGGCCCTAAAATGGTGAAATAATATTTTTTTTTTAAGTTGCGAATGCGTCTAAATTTACTGCATGCATACATATCCTGAAGCTCAGTTAAATAACCATTGAAAATTACAGTCATTGCATAATTAAAAAATAATAAATCACTAATGTGGTTTTGTTTCCGATTTGCCAGTAATAATTGTTCCGCTTTCTTTCAGAAGGTGTTGAGGAAAGACAAGTAAAATATCATTCACATTGTGAAATTTATTCGATGGGAAAATCCAACATTAAATAAACTTAATCTGACTCCAAATCTACAATTGACCTTTTTTAGTGCACTGTCACTCCAAAAGAAAAAGCCCCTCAATATCCATAGAGACATAGAGTCATATATAGTATGAAAATAACGTGCATTACCTTATCTTCCTTCTTTTCTAGGTGGAAGCAATCATTCAAACAAGATATCCAGATAGCACTAAAACTAAAACATGCATGTTTTGATTTTCAGGGTCCGATCACCTTTGCTTTTCAATCATGAAATAGACGGTTAGAGCAGCATGCAGCTCCTAAAATTTAAACTATCCTCAGTCATGGGAGCATGATTCTTCAATTTGGCTTTAGACCAAACAATTTCTCAGTCAAAACATGTTATCTTTCAATATCATCATGTTGAAAACACATTGCCCGATCTCCTTATTATTTGTCTCACTTTTTATATACCATTAGATTCCTAAATATGCCATGCTAATTTCTAATTGTTATTTCCACAACACCAAATTGACGTCAATCTTACACCTCCTTTCACATGCAATATTAATTACAAAAAGTTGCTTTTGTTATTTTGCATTGAACCAATGGTAAATGATAAGTATAAAATAATGCGAGGATGAATGCGTGAAATACCATTTCTCTGCTGAAGAAAAAAAGAATGATAATATTCCCTTTGTTGCTCGGGGGGTTCGTTTCCTGTAAGTTTACAACTATAGAGATCTAAATAGTTAACACAGGCAAGCATCCCTCTGTCGTTTCCTTCTTCCTAGCTCTCTTCCATGTTCCCGACGCGCATACCCAAAGTTAACATATATTCAAAATAACATGAAGAGAAGAAATATTCACAAAGCATGAGGATCCATTGCAAGAGGGAAACACACACACGCACTAGATGTCAGATAAGTAGCGCAACCATTTGACCACTAATTTAGACGAAAAATAAAATTCAGAAAACAATTACTTGGCTGATTTAATCAAATTACCATTAATCAGTTACATTGAAAATAATAATTGAAGAACAATAATTACCAGAGAATACTTGAGGTTCGTTGTACTGATATCATCTTTGGTCTCGTTTGCTGAGAATAGACCCAGCTTATTTATCATATCCTCACACTTCTCCAGAGCCTCGCATCCCTTCCTCACGAGCTCCTGAACAAAACCCATAAAAATTAGCATCTCCGAAGAAAATTAAGCGCAAGCCCAACTAAGCAGTGAGACGAAGAATCAAACGAGCGCAAAGACATACCTGGTCCGCCCCAGACTCCGTCACAGTCGTATGGATCTTCCGAGCTTGCTCAAAGAGAGCCGGCAACGGAAGGTCCTCCATGATGTATTCACCCATCACCGAATGAATCGAACAGAGAGAAAACCCAGGAATGGATGTTCAAAACTTACGATTCCCTTTAGATTTCCAGCGATGACAAATTGAAGCTTTCAACTTGAGAGGTTCTTGGCGCAAATTGGAAGCTACAATTTATTGGGGGGTGGCAGAGATGATAAATTCTAGAAAAAGATCGAGAATGGTTCATTCAACGCACGGGAATTCAAAGCCGCAAAGCGCAACGCAACCGGGATCAAGGCGCTTCCCGTGTTGGATGTGGAAGGGAGCACGGCACTTACATGGACCCTCCACTCAAATGACGACACTTCAGCATCCCACCCCCGGGCCCCTCTTGGGAGAACTTAAATTTACAACTTATACCATTTTTCCCCATAAATTTGAATTTAAATTTAATCCATGTAAATTTACATATATTATATATTCACATCCATATCGTCAAACCTTAATTTTTCTCGAGACTATAACACATCTAAACTTAATTCCTTTATGTTTAAGTAATGTAAATGATAAAATAACACATTCATATATATATATTCACATCCACATCGTCAAACCATAATTTTTTTCGAGACTATAACACATCTAAACTTAATTCCTTTATGTTTAAGTAATGTAAATGATAAAATAAATAGGATTAAATGAGTTAGCCAATTTCCTTACAAATCAATGGCCCAATTTAAAATGGTGGAATGACTTTTAATAAAATGAGAATAAAAATAAAAATGGAAATAAAAATAGAAAAGGGAATGTGAGTGAGTTTAAAAAATATATTTGGTATGGGGATTGAATGAATATATAATTTTTATTTTATACAAGTAATTATAATAGTAAAAATTCTAAAATACCTCTGAATACCCACCACCATCATCTTCCTCCTCCAACTTCTTCCTCATTGGAATACAACAAATCCAGCAAATAAAACTCGAGCTATATTTAAATTCGATGGCAAAAGAAATTCCAAAAGAATAGAAATCACATATTCCACGTTTAAATTCTAACGAAAAGAATCAAATACAACAGGCTCAGGAATTCCAAAAATCAAAAGCTTTGAGATCATCGAACTTGAACCAGGTCCAGATGATTCATGTAAACCTAACATAAACCCATGTGATTCAAAAACTGAAAATAAACCCAGCTTTACAACTTCAATTAAAAAAAAAAAATCGCAATAGATCAACAAATAACAAATATCCAAAACCAGATCCCATGAAAGAGGAAGGTGAACAAATAAGATCGACGGCAAAGCAGAGGGTTAGATGACGAAGATTGATGGTGAGACCGCGAAGGGTGAGCAAAAGAAGGTCTGATGGTAAGGAGGTGAAGGTCGTCGAAATTTCGAACCCAGATTTGACAACAAAACACGACGGATAGGGATTTTCGTTTATGGTAAAATAGGAATTTGAAAATTGTCACAAGGACAATTCAGTCTTTCAAAAACTCATACCTATGAAATGGACCTCTTCCCATGATTCAGCAATGAAATGGGAATTACCTCAACCGAGGTAATGAGTCACTGAATGCCACTGTCATACACCACATAAGGTAATAATAAATCATTCTCACTCATTCTTACTCTTATTTCCAGTTCATTATCCCATATTCCACCGTGCCAATGGAAAATATTAGTGAAATCTTTTATACATGATTTTCCCTAATATAAACACAAACATGAAACCTTTATTACATAAACATAGTAAACCTTAATTTAATTAAATCTAATCCTACCTTTCAAAACCTGATTGAGTTATACTCCTTCCATTCAAAATATAAACACTTTCCCTTAGTGATTTAAAACAAAAGCAATATAGGACATCTAAAAAAAAAATTATTTTACCCCTTGCATTTATTAATCTAAATATTTATATAAATGTATCTCTCACTCATCATAAAATGTATTGGTAATTGAGATTAAAAATAAAAAAAAATATGTATTTTTATGGAAATGAGTGTTTTATTGTATGCAGATTGTTTTTTCAAAAAACTACTTATATTTTGGACTTGAAAAATTACAGCATTATTATACAAGCTTACATCATATTATTGTTATTATTAGGGCAAGATTTACATACTTACCCTTATATAATTAATATACTTTCATCCAAGCAAATCAAGACACATAAATTCTAATATGTTAGTAATATTAATATTAAGAATTTATTATGAAATAAATAACTTATAATAAGTACATATATCTTAATTTAATTGAAAACAAACATTTTAAATATATAACGTTAAGTATATAAATTTTTTTTTTATTATTATTAATTGTGGTACATTAGTGGATTAAGCCAAACAATCCCAACTACATCGTACCTATACACCTTAACAATTTTCAGCAATTAACATGATAAATAACTTTAAAATATATCACTGAAAAATGCATGTCAGCTGTCCGGATGTGAAAGGAATTAATTTATTAAATGTCAGTCATTGCAAGTGGTCGTATATACAGGTAAGCAAAGGAGAGCTATTTGCATTTTCTATATCCCAATTAACCCCAGATATTTTTTTTATTCTTTTTGTTGTTCAGCTCAAGTACTTTATATTGTCAGTAATGGTGACAAACCGCCAGGAATCTTGTAATTTTGCTTCCTAAAAACTTGTTATGAATATGATGACACAGTGAAAAATAAAAAAACGAAAGGAGTTGGTGGTAGGCGAAGAAGAAGAAGAAGCAGAAGAAGGAGAATGGGAAATGATTAAAAAGAAGGAAAGAGAGGATTGTAGGGGCTGGTAGGCCATTCTCTCACTGAAAACCAGGGAACAAAGTTCGTAGCTTTTCTTCTATTCCGTTAGAAAGCACACTTTTCCTCTCTTGAACATGCACTCTCGCACGTGGAATACCCCAATCTTTTCGCGCTTCTATAAACCCTGACTTTCACATCACACACATGGATTCTGCTGTTTGGTGTGACTGGTGGTGTCAAAACCTCCATTGAAATGTTCTCTGGATGTGAGATGCCCAAGAGTTACTGTAAGTTCTTGAATGTTCAATGACAGAACTATTGCTTTAATCACTCATCATTTTTTTCTGGGTCTTGAATCACTCATTATTGTTATTATTACTTGGGTTCTGTTGTTTCTCAATTATTGTACTAGGCATATTTGTTTCCCCAATTATTGAATCATTCATCAACGATCTGTGCTTAACAGAGTGGCTTAATGATGAAAATTCGGTACCGCAAGATTTTCTGAAATGTTCTGGGACTTTGATTTCCTTGCAGAGGCGAAGAAACAAATCTCTAGAAATGGGTGAGAGGGAACTTGCGGGTCTTGATATGTCTGGATCTGAGACGAAGGCTGATTCTGATAACATGTACCCGATGTATTTTGGAGTATCTTGTGCATTTCTGGCCCTCCAAGCCCTCTCAAATCCGAGCGTTGAAATTGAAAGATGGTCTGAAATTCGTGATAACATGCTTCGAGGAAGTGCCAAACTCTTGGGATTGCTGGTGTGGAAAGCTCAGAAGGAAGGTTCAAATGGTGGAGAGTGCGATATATACGACAAACTCAGGGTTGCTGAGAGAGAACTTGAACATTTGAAGAGGATGAGACACGAAGATGCCAAAGCGAACGAGAAAGTTGTGGGAATCTTCGCTGCACAGGAGCAATGTTGGCTCAATGAAAGGAAGAAGCTAAGGCAGCAAATTGGGGCTCTCATGAATGAACTGAGGGTGTTTGAGAAAAAGAAAGGGGAAGTTATTTCTGGACTGAATCTCAAATTGAAGGAAATGGAGGGTTTGCTCGACTCTAAGGATAAGGCTTTGAAAGAAGAGGAGCAGAAGAGGAAAGAGATAGAAGAGAAGCTGACAAAAGCAGAAAGGGATAAGGAAGAATTGAGAGAATTAGCCAACCGTGATGCTCAAGAACATTCTTCTGAGCTCAGGAAGCACAAAACTGCTTTCATTGAGCTTGTATCAAACCAGAGGCAGCTCGAGGCTGAACTGGGCAGAGCGGCTAAGCAAGTGGAAGCGACAAAACAAGAGCTTGGTTCAGTGATAGAGCAGAAAGAGGAATCAGAGTTGCTGGCTCAGAAATTGTCTATGGAGACTGCGAAGTTACGTAAGGATTTTGAACAGAAAGATAAGATTTTGTCTGCTATGTTGAGGAAATCTAAGCTGGATACTGCAGAAAAGCAGATGCTTCTGAAGGAGGTTAAGTTATCCAAGGCAAGGAGGAAGCAAGCTGAACAAGAGACAGAACAATGGAGGGCAGTATCAGAGGGAAAACGCGACAGACATTCTCTAAAAAGCATGTTGGGTAAGATTGGCTCGAGAGTTGATGTCTTCCCAGGTTCTACAGGGTCTTCACATGTTGCTAGGGACACACACAAATTTTCTCCCCTTTCTGATCAATACCGACCAGAAAGAAATGAAGAGTTGGGTAAGAATACATCTTTCAAATTCTGAAGTATCTTTATTTGTTTGCTGTTAATCTACAAAATTCAATAATTATTTCCCCCTTTTTTCCGTATCTAGCCATTGGTGGTAATGGTAAGCGTTTGGAAGAGTGGGTACGAGCTGAGGCAGAAAAATACGCTAGTATGATTGAGCAAAGGCATCACATAGAGCTTGATGCTTTTGCAGAACAAATGAGACTCAAAGATGAGAAGCTTGAAGCATTTCGATGGCAGTTGCTGAGAATGGAATTGGAATCAAAGCAGCTTCAGTCACATATGGAGGGACTGATCAAAGATGTCACACAACTCAGGCATGACAAAATGAAACTGGAGAGCTTCCTATTAGAGAGAGAAGAAGAGCTTACATCCCTGAAAGAGCAATTCTCATCACAATTGAAGTCATTAAACTGCCATAGAAACAGCTTGCATTTACCTTCACAATCTCCAGAGCTAACCCAGGATCATCATCCCATTTGGTCCAAAGTCAAGGTGGTCAAGAGAAAACCAGGTGAAAAGGAGCAAGAAATAAAGGAAATTGTGATAGAGGAAGATTGTGCAAAAGATAAACAAGCCTTGCCATTAGTAGTTCAACCCCCAGAAGGTAATTTTGAAGAAGAAAGCGATGTTGTTCCTAAAGAGGATAGTCCTCTAAGTAATCATAGCCAAGTCAAGCCGATGTTGTTGATACTGCTGCAAATGTAGCATCAGGCAGTAACACGAAGAATTCTTCTCCCTGGAAGATGGATCTCCATGCTCTTGGAGTTTCATACAAAATCAAGAGGCTGAAACAGCAACTTGTTCTTGTTGAAAGGTTGACAGGAAAGCAAGCCAATGATGAAGATGCAGAAGCTAGTGGTGGCAAAGCTGGTATGAAGGCTTATTATTCTTTGACATCTCTGCTCATTAAACAAGCTGGAAGGTACCAATCACTTCAAGAGAAGACCGATGATCTCTGTAAACGCATGGTAATCATCGATTCTACCTCTAGTTCATTTGGTAGAGATTATTTTTTCAAAAAGAATCGCTGAGCCTTCATTTAATAATTTAAACTTCCAAGTTTAGCTAGCTATTGCTATGATTAGCCTTGACATTATAATTGTTCTTAACCGTTTGATCCGTCAACATGTTCTCTCATCTTGTACACCATTTCAGCATGAGAATGAGCTCTATGCAAACAACGGGGGTTTAAAAACTGCAAGAACAAAGGAGGAAACAGATAAACTGGGACACTTTCTAGAAGAAACATTCCAACTACAGAGGTATATAGTTGCAACAGGACAGAAACTGATGGAAATTCAGTCCAAGATTGTGTCAGGATTTGTTGGGGTGGCTGAAGAGATGGAGAAAAGTGCAGGTATTGACATGAAGCGCTTTGCTGATAGTATAAGAAATATGTTTCTGGAAGTTCAGAGAGGTCTAGAAGTTCGGACAGCCAGAATTATTGGAGACCTCGAAGGAACACTAGCTTGTGAAGGGATGATCCATTGGAGGAGGTAGTAGTAATAATGAATTTCCATGTATTTACTGATTTCTGTAGTTACATTAACATCAATCTGTATATGGAAGTCACAGAAAAGATTCTGAGAGCATTGAAATTCATGAATAGGATTTTACTTCTGTTCTTGATTGACTTGAAGCAACTCATAGATTGACAGGAAGAAGAAAAGAAAGGAAATAAAGAATTGACTAATTGAGAATTGCCCATTAAAGCTTTTCAGGTCGTCAATACAATAATATCCTACAACTATTCTATTTCCTACTTTGGTAATATTTGACTTAGTGGATGTGAAAGGACCTCTTGTTTCTTTAAAAAAGAAAGAAAAGAATCCACAAATCGATGAATCATTCTTGAAAAGATAAAACGTTAAGATCTGGAAGGATAGGCCGAGTGTGTGATGTGAGCTGCAAGGAAAAACTGAAATGATTTTTTGTGTATCCAATACTTCTCCACCTTCTCGCATGTCATGTGTGGCTGTCTGTTTGTCTGTCTGTGAGGGGCCCCAGCTCGTTTATGAAAATACGGGCGCCTGGCCTGTATCATTACCCCTAAAGACAAGAAAAGGCCTGAGCTTAATTGAATTCTCACTTCTTCCTTCATTGGGCCTTCAATGTTGGTGCATGGGTCCTAGAGAAACATTTGGGCTGCAAGAAAACGAAACGAGTTGCATTTGGTTTTCTCTTGGATGATGAGTATACAACTTGCTTGAAAAGATGTGAGAAATCACAATAAACCAAAACATGCGATGAATGTCGAGAATTTTTCATAGAATCTGAAGACTGAAAATTGCATTTATGTACCAAACTCCAAAAGTGGTTGTATTACGAATATACTGTGCAACAATTGAATTAGAAACTATTAATAATCTCCCTGGTCCTATGAATATACTGCTCTATAACATCAGAATCAAATTAATGACCTCATCTGCTGGTAAAAGCATTCCTATTTTCGTGTTGATGTCTTTAGCGGCACAGCTATGCGATCTGCAAGTTGAAGTACACAAATATGCATTAATTCAGTACTGTCACAAGCGAAAAGAGCCACAACTGTAATCAGTATCTGAGTGGAATTCAGTGCCGAGAGAATGGCATGATGATTCTGGGTTTGTTGAAAGACGTTTAGTTGGGGGTTGTGCTTAAAATTTGAATCTATGGCAGAATACATAATAATGGGGATACGAAATATCGCTGTGGATTAGATGAGAACGTAGTTAAGACCATTAAGTTGTTTGATGGACGACTGTTCCTTTTTCGATGGGACCTTGCTCTTCTATGCCAACTGTTTCCTTCAAGACCAAATCAAGGGCACAACGCTCGCACGCACGCACAATATAAGAACATGCCGGATATATAGGAAAGGAACAACAGGACAATGTGGAAATTAATTAATATATAAAAATGATGTTGAACGTGTTGTTACACGCTACAAGGCTGGCATAAAACAAGTGTAAAAGACGAAATTTATGACAATATTTTTCAAATTTCAAGGCAAACAAAAAAAAAAAAAGGAAAAGTCGTGTGTTGCAAATGTAGAGGGACGCCGGGAAGAAACAAGAATGGGAAGGGTTGAGGAAGAAGAAAGAAAAAAGCAATAAATGGGAGGGTTTTGTCGTACTCGTCGAATGAATAGCAAGTACTATAGACACGTCTCTGTTGCAAGTGGCCGTGTAGGGGTGGTAGCATTTAATTTGCTCTTGATTCATTACTATTACATATCACTTCATTTTATTTGTGTTCTCATTAGAAATAATATACTCCTTCATTAAAATATTTTTTAAAAAGTTAAATATTTAAAAATATAAAGTGTTTTTAATTTTTTAAAATATAATTATTATCTTTTTTTTAAAGTATCCTTATTAATAATGACTTTATATTTATTATATAGTGTTTAATAGGAATAAATATAAAAAGATAAGATTAGTTGGAAAGTAGATAACTACTTTATTAAAGAGTGAGATTCAATTAAAAATGTCTTATATTTTTAAATAAAGTAAGTACGTTTATGTGTGTTGCTCTTGCTTTTATTTCAAGAAGTTTGGTTTGTGATTGAGTTCCCATTCTCAAGAAAAATGCAGAAAATACTGTTATAATGACCAAGTAATCTTACTTGTATATGTGGGAAAATCACTTATACATATGTGTGGGGAAAATTTTAGTGAGGACTCTTTGATCTAATTTAATTTCAGTCAGAACCTTTAAAATTTTAAAATTTCACTCTACATGCAAGGAACTAACTGATATTAAAGAGCTGACTAAAGTGATCTTATTGTCCTTAGTAAAATTAAGAGCATGAACAACTCATATAGAGAAATTAACAATTGTCATATGGGAAATAAACAATTGACATAAGTAAAATTTACAACTCTTATTAATAGCATAATACTACTATAAATTTGCAACTCTCATTCCACCTATATCAGTTATTCATTTTCTATACATCATTGGTTCATGCACCTAATTTTACTTATTTATATTCCTAGTGGTGTTATACTGTGAATGAAAATTATAAATTTCACTTATATCAGTTATTCATTTTTCATATATCAATTATTAATTTCCCTACACCAATCGTTCATGGCCTAACTTCATTAGGGACAATAAAATCATTATAGTCAGCTCTTAAATTTTATTTTAGTTCTTCACATATACAGTGAAATTTCATAATTTTAGAAGCTTTAATTAAAATCAAGTCTAGTTAAGGGATACTCACTCAAATTTTCCCTATACACTCTCTAATCCTATTTATAAGTTATTTCTACCAACCTCAATCAATACCAGTACAATAAAAGTATAAGGAATAAAAGTAAGTGAAATTCTAAATATAACCCTCAAAAAAAAATAAAAAGTAAGTCAATCATATAATATTATTTTTTTGTCTTTTTCTCTCTTACTTTTTAAGGATAATTTAGAAATTTTAATTTAAAACAAAACAATCCCATCAACAAATGACTTATAAAATGAACCAGATTATATTTTTAAAAAATAACTTATATAAGAGTATTTATCATGCATGCGGAGAGAGGACAAAAGAAAAAAGGTTTTAGGAATATTCCAAAGGCTGGGCCAGAAAATCGTTATTAAGAACATGTCGTTAGTAAACAAAACACAGAAAAGTAGCATTTTCCCGAGTGGGCCGAAAAGGAAGGAGCTGGAGAAAGAGCGTGCATGTTGGATTGAAACATGTTATTTAAAAGAGGGGGAAGCTAATAAAGATTGATACAATTAATAAAAATTTAATTGACTCATAACTTATAAAAATTATATAATTAAATTCTGATATTGATGTGAGAATTTTATTGGTGAGTAGTTTATAAAAACCTCTAAATATTCTTTGAGCTTGGCATATCTTAATCTTAGTAAGTTTTTAAAATTTAATCCACTAAATTTTTTTAAAATGAAAAAAAAGTGAGAGGAAAAGAGAAGAAGATGAAGAATTTGATTAAGTAATCAATAATCTTTTTGAGTGATGATTCCAAGCACGTTCTAAAAAGCAGAAAATAAAGGTGGCTAAACAAGAAGCACTGGACAGCATAGTGCTTAGGATGTCCTCTCTCAACCTTTTCCGCTTTTCTTTCCAATCTTTAGCGATGAGTTGGAATCTTGTCTACCTCCTTGCATTATGTTGTGACCAATACTTCTCTTTTTGAATATTGTTTTGTTTCATGTTCTGGAACTTCATGTTTCACGTCTCTAAATAATTGACATTTGATAATAATGTGACCTCTCCCTATAATCTAAAGGACACCCCCCATATGTTTGTCCTTTCCTTAAAAAAAAAAATCCCTTTACAGCCATGTAAGTATATATATCATTTGCATTGATTAATTAATTATTTGTAGCTTCTTCTTTTTTTCCCGTAATTTCTTCAGAATCTCTACCCTTACCATTTACTCAGGCTTATGCTCATTCGTGGATCCTTATTGTTGTGTTATACGTAACCTGTACTATAATAAAGTCTTTTCTTAGTGACTTTGTTTGTTTTATTGGAAATAACGAATGTCTTCATCTTTTTTTTTTTTTCTATAGTTAAGGTCCAATTTTGCTCATGTATTTATTTTTCAAGAGGGTTGGTACTAGCCTTATACTATTAAGTGAGGTAATTTTATTCTTGAACTATTTTTTTAAGGAACAAAAATCCCTTCTGTTAGTCAACCAATAAGTTTTTCATTTTCTGTTAACATGGCACGTGCATGGAGCCCACACATAGTGACATGTAAAACTACAATTATATCTTTTGATATTAATTTGTCCTTAAATTTTTTTTCAGAAATGTTGGGCACCCTAAAGTTTTATTAAAATAAAATTTAATAAATATTATTAAAATATTAAATATTTTAATATTTAATAATTTAAATATTATTATTTAAAACATTACACCACCCAATTTAATATTTTAATATTTTTATATTTTACAATTTTATATTAAAAACAAAGGGAATAAACTTCCAAATTGATGAAGAATTTTTTTCCTTATATTTTATTTTTCTCTTATTGAGTAACTCTTTTGTAGCACATTAACAGAATAAGTGATATATTTCAAGTAAACATCTTTGTTCGCATATTGTTGGTTGTGATTTGTTATGTTTTTCATTTTATTCCTAACACTGCAACATATAGATAGTATTAAATTTTGATAGTGTAATATTATTGAGGAAGATCGTTAACTAAACAAAAAAATTACATAAAATGACTTAAAAATTTAATAAACTTAACAAATATTAAAAATATAAGTAAGTCCTAAAACGCCCAAAAAGCATAACGATTTGGGTACTTCCTTAAAAGAATATTGAAGATCAATATATAAAAAATAAGAAGTCATTTATAAATCTAAAAAATACTACTTTGAGTTGTTAATATTTAAAAAATAATTTATAAATTTTGAATGATTATTTATAAGTAAGAGTATTTAAATTATTAAATATAAAAATATTTAATATTTTGGCAATATTTATTAAATTTTATTTTAATAAGATTTCAAGGTACTTAATGCTTCTAGAAAAAGACTTTAGGGTGCCCAATGCTCATGAAAAAAGAGATTATGGGCATATTAGCACTAAATGATATGGTTTAAGTCTTACCTGTTATTGTGTGTGGGCCTCATGCACATCCACGTCAATAGAAAATGGAGAACCTAACAACCTCCTGACATAAGGGTATTTTTGGACCTTGAAAAAATACTTCAGAGAAAAAATTACTCCACTTTAGAGTATATAGTGTTTAGTGCTACAAAAAAAGAAATACAAGGATAGAATTGGATCCTAACCCTTTTTTAATAGGAGTAAAGTTTATTTTTGCTCTTGAACTATACTTCAAGAAGCATCTAGTGTCCTATACTTTTTTTTGTCCAATCCACACCTTAAACTTTGAAAATTGAATCACCTATTGTTTTGCCGTTAAATTTAGTTAAGTTTGATCGTTAAATCATTTTGGTTGACTAAAAATTGACACTCGACAACCCACGTGGGCACCAAATATTTTATCTCAGCCTATGTGTACACTTGCCGCATCAATTTTTCCCTTTACTGTCAACTCCTTTCCAACCCTTCTATCTTCCTCTCTCATGTTCCTATCTCAATTTCCATCAAACCTACACAAGGTGTCCTTAATCCACATCTCATTCAAATCTAGGTGATGTTTAATCGAAGAAGGAGAAGAATAGAAGAAGGAGGAGATGAGGGAAGAAATAGAGTGAAGTCCTCCATCATCGTGACCGATATTAGCTTCATCAACTTCCGTCTTTGATCTTTAGACATGAAATCTTCTTGATTTGCTACCTTCTTTGTCCTTTATGTTTGTTTGTCACGTTTGAGGAATAGGGCTAACAAAGGAAAGGTGGAAGTCATGGTGTTTTCATCATCGTCAGTGGATGAAGGGAGTTAGGTCTCAATTAAGCTCGACATTTTGGCTTCCAAGCATTCTTCATCCACCAGTATCTTATTTTCAGATCTCAAGAGATTTAATTTGTTGGGTTTGATTCTTGGGTTGGTTTGAATCCTTATCCTGGCTCCTTTGACATCACCCATTGACGGTGACCAAGTCTTTAACTCCAACAAATTCGCCTTCATCATTGTTGATCTTGACACTTAGCATAGGGTTTGGTACAAGCTTTGATTTTTTTGTAAGGTTTATGGCTTTTGATGAGGCTTTGATTTGATTTAAGTATTTTATAGGTTTGATTGTTGTGAGTTTGATCGATTCAATCTATTTTTTTGGGCTCGATTTTTAGGTTTATGTGAGTTCAAGTTGACTGATTGTTTTTTTAGATTTATGGGTTTGATTCTTTCTTTGTGTTCACTGATTGTTGGATTTTGATTCTTTCTTTTTTTTTCCCTGGATTGTGTTCAATTGAAATAAAATATGGTTCTTTTGATAATCGATGCTTCAATTTCAAAACTTGATCTTTCATTGGTTTTTTCATTTCTAGAACAAGCTTGTTTGGTGAGAGGGAGAGTGAAGGTGATGAGTAAGGGTGCGCTAGATTGCAAATCCACTAGATGAACATTGCAGATGTTTTGTTCTTGGTGATGTGAGGATGGAGGGATTTGCAATGTGGATGTTGAAGGAGAAGGTGAAGATTGAAGATTTTCGTTTTGGTGATGTGAGGGAGATGGGGAAGAGAGAGATGGGTTGGCAAGACATGGAATATTCACGTGGGCTGCTAAGTGTCAATTTTTAGTCAACTAAGATGATTTAATGATCAAACTCAACTAAATTTAATGGTAGAACACTGAGTGAATGGTGATATAGTTTTGAAAGTTTAAGGAGTGGATTGGGGCAAAGAAGAATATGAGATATTGGATGCTCATTGAGGTATAATTTAGGGGGGAAAAATAAACTTTAATCATTTTTAATAAAAAATATGACTACTTCTCTGCATTACTTAAGCATAAGTGTGAACATCGTATTTTGTCCGGGCATTTTTAAAAATAAAAATAAAAACAAAAAATATATAAAATACAAAAATGAAATTTAATCTTTTTTAGGATTATATTTTCAAAAAAAAACTGTGAACACCGTATTTTGTCCGGACTCTTTTTTTTAATAATAAATAATCAAAAAATATAATAAATACAAAAATAAAATGTAATCCTTTTTTAGGATTATATTTTCAAAAACAAGAATCTTGCTTAATTTTTTTTTAAAAAATCTCTCAAATTATCCCAACCATTCAAAGATATTGGGAATCAATTTTTAAGACTCAACTATTTTTAAATTTCTCTCCTTAAATCTTTTGTTTTTCATTTAAAAATATATGTTTTAAAATTAGACTTTTCTTTCTCTCCCTCAATCTAATTAATAAAAAAAGGGCATTAAAGAATGAAGAAAAAAAAGAAAAAAAAGAAGAAGAAGGAATAGATACATGCAGCATCAGGACACATGAAATACACGTACACACGCACACACTTTCGGCCATACAGCAGGAAAAGAAGAAAAAAGCAGAAACAGCACACACGAAACAGAAAAGAAAATTAAAGAGCAGAAAAGCACAGCAGAAGGAGTAGACACCATGATGTGCACACACACAGACTTCTATACGTAGAAGAAGAACAAACATGCACGCACAAATGATACACAAAACCTGAGCTACAGACAACACGAAGAGAGCAGACTTTTCAGCCAAAGAGCATAGAAGAAAAGACCAGAAAAAACACCAACGCAGAAATGCAGCACTCACACAAAAGAAAGAGAAACAAAGCAGAGAGCTTTCGACGCACACAGAAATTGCAGCAGAAGAGAAGGGAAAAGGAAGAAGCAGAGCAGGGGAGTAATCATTCAGCCCTTCCATTCTCTATATAAGGAGTGACAGGGTTGAGCAGAAAAAGGAGGACGAAAAAAGGGAGACTGAGGAGGTAAAACAGAGAAAGAGAGACTGAGGAGACAGAAATGTAGAAAACAGAGATTGAGAGAGAAGGTACTGTTCTGGCAAGCTGAAGAGACAGAAATGCAAAAAATAGAGCACAAAAGAACATAAGAGGAGAGGAAAAGGAAGACGAGAAAACTGAAAGAAAAACAAGGACAGGGAAGAGGGGACGGAAGAACGTGAAAACAGAGAAAAAGAGAGATCGAAAGACGTGAAATAGAGGCTGAGAGAGAAGGAGCTATTCTGGCTAGAGAAAAGGAGAGAAATCGAGAAGAGACGAGGAGTTGTTCTGGCAGACAAAAAACAGAGGCTGAAACGTGAAGGAGAGAACTCAAAACTGAACAAGAAAGCAGAGATGACGGAAAAACACAAAAAAAAAAAAACAAAGGCTGAGAAAAAGAAGAAATGAAGAAAGGAGAAGCAGAGATGACGGAAAAACACAGAAAAGAAAGCAAAGGCTGAGAGAAAGAAGAAACGAAGAGAGGAGGAGAATACGTCATTCGATATAGTCATTTTTCTTCTTTTTCTTAATGATCACTGGTTTATTATTAAGTAAACAAGATATTATGCATATAATTTGCCTTACTTTCTTGCTTCTGAATTTGAAAGGCACACATTCGATTTAGATTTATTTTTCATGTTTAAATATCTGTCCCACATTTTTTTTTAGTTCTCAAATGAAAATCAATGTAATTGTCATTTTTTTTATAAAAAAAGAGAGCGTGAAAAAGAAGGATAAAGAGATTACAAATAATAATTTTTGCTTGCTATTATAACTAAGCTTAATTGGATTTTAGGCATAATCTCATTTCAAATAAAGAATTAGTATAATTATTAAGTAAGGTCTTTAATGTGTTTTTAGCATGAAAGGGCATATTAATATGTATGAGCATGATTTTTTTTATCTCCATTAATCCTAAGGTCCTTCACTTGTCCATAATATTGCTACACTCATATCGTATGGCACTCTCCATCATGATTCCATGTATGATTTCATTTATTATGACAAGCCTATTTTATAAAAGGCAGAGGGGAGAGAATTCGATTCTTACCCAATTGAAAAAATAAAATGAATAAGAGAAAATTTATCTCTAATCATTTATTTGTCGCGTGAGATTTTAAGAATTTCTGCAGACATTTAAAGTGATCTCATTTTGTGTAAATTAATAAGATTTCGCAGGAATAAAGATCCAATTTATATGTATAATCAATAGTTTTAATGACCCATCGTTAAAATTAACTATTTTTTTAATTTAAGTAATTTATTTAAGTCCCATGTGAGATTTCAAGAATTTTCATAAGGACTTAAATTAATCACATTATCGTGTAGGATAATAAGTCCTTGCAGATATAGTAATTTTTAATCTTTATAATAAATAAATAATTTTTGTAAACAATCATATAATACACAATTTAGAAAATTAATTAACCAAGTTAATGCATTTAAATTGTAACCATATTCACCAATTATACCTCTTAGTCATGTGAGATTTTTGAATCTCTGTAAACTTCTAAAATAATCGTATTATCGTATGAGTCAATAAGACTTTGCAGATATAACTATTAAGCTTTTTAAAATATATATATATATTATATTAAATTAATTAAATTAAAGATGTATTTAAATTTAATTCCTTTATTGTGTGAGATTTTAGAATCTCTGCAGATATTCAGGATAATCATATTACCGTATAAGTCAATAAGGCTTTGCAGGTATGTTGATTAAAATTCTTCAAAACATGTATCTACATGCTAAAAATTATTGTTAACACTTAAAAATATACATAAGAATATAAATAAATAAATTAAATTACCAAACTCTTTTATCATGTGAGATTTCAGAATCTTCATAGATATTTAGAGCAACTACATTACCGTATAAGTCAATAAAGCTCCGCAGGTATAGCAGTTAAAATTCTCAATCATAAAACATAAAGAAAAAGAATTTTAAACCCTTTCCTTTCTTTATTCCAAAAATTCAAAAATGAAGAAAATAATTAAAATTAAATTACCTTTTACAATTTAAAACACACATATCAAAATTTCAGAAATTATTTTATTTGCAAAATGGTAAATTATTTCTAATTAATTTCTTTTTGAAAAAATATTTTCACCAACAAACTTTTAAGCCCGAACTATGAGGACTTTGATTCCCATCACAGGGTACGTAAGCCTTAGAGTCAGATTCTGAGTTAAGTCCGTCCTTCCTCGTAAATAAATAAATATTTCTCACTTAATTCTTATCATTTTTATCAAACACATGAATACAAAAGGGATAATTAAAATAATTATAAAACCATATTAATAGAGCACAACGAATTTCAGGTAACCATTCTGACGAACGGGTATTATGGGGTACCTAACACCTTCTTCACACTCAACCGACTCCCGAATCCATGTTCTGATTTCACAGACCAACCTTATCCTCCTTTTAACTGGTTTTCAAGATTTATCTCAAAATTTTGGTGGCGACTCCTCGTTCGATCTGGTTCCCACCGCGAAGGCCGGGACCTTCGCTCGCGCGCCGTCCACATCACATTTTTTCAAGTGCGACAATAAGCTACAGTAATAATTAGCATGATATGATTGTGATAATAATGACTTGTGAGTAGTTTCTCCAAGTACCACTCGAAGGGGAGATTAATGATTATAATTTGTTTTGTTTAGTAAAAAATACTCACTTATTAAAAATATGCTCCCTGCATTAATTTATATGATATCAAGGGAATGATTTTTTTTATTCAATCCATGAGTTGCCTGTATTATTAAATTTTTATTGTAATTTTTTATTTTACTTTCTATTAAATATTTATGAAAGAAAATAATATATTATTAAAATATATATATTTAATATGAATAATATTAAAATTATTAAATTTTTAGATAGAGTGAATAAATTATAAAATTTTTCTTAATTTTGGTAAAAACACATGGGAGGTGAACCATAAATAAAATAGAAAGGAATGTCATTTAAAGTAGTATTTGCACTCAAATTAAAAAACTACAATTAATACGTAAGAGGATAAAGTGTAATTTTTGTCCTCTAATTTTATAAGGTTTTAATGTGGTCCTTTAATTTTATAAAATATTTTTTTAATCATTTAATCTTAATATTATTACATTTAAATGATTATTTTTCATGTTAATCATTGTTATTTTAAAAAATTAAATTGAATACGTCAATATTTAAAAATATTTTATTAATATTTAAAAGTTTAATGTAGGAATTTCTTATTGATGAAATTAATAATGTTAAAGTTAAATAATTAAAAAGATATTTTATAAAATTAAGTGATCAAAATAAAATTTTATATAAAATTAAAGGATTAAGTATATATTTTGACTTCCATATGCATTACTAAATTTATTCCTAAAACTTAATAAAATGTACTGCTGTTTTGAAGTTGTTGGAATTAACAGGAGTATATTAGGATTTTTTTTAATAAATGCTGTTTTGAATTTTTAAAAAGACATATATAAAAATAAAACAAAAAATTAAAAAAATATTTTTATTTTGGAACAGATAGAGTATGAAGGAAATTTATTAATCCGCACCTGTGATTTTCTTCGTTTCTTTTATTCTTTTTAAACCTTGGATACGAGACTGTGAAAAATGATTGCTCGGTTTTGCTTGCACCGAAGTGTGTTTTTTGTTTGGTGTGTATCAAAGTCATCCTCCTCTTTACAAATTAACTATATTACTATGTCAATTGTGCTGGAATTTGTTAGTTTTGTTATTATTTCCATTTGCTTCTTTTCTTACAAGGTATTTATATTTTATTAAATAATTAACTAATTTGAATTTAAAATCTAAGATACATAGCATATTTATATTTTAAAGCTAAATTACACAATTAATTCAACAATAATTTTAAAATGCAAATTATTTACAATAATCTATTAAACTGGATCGAAAATTCAAGTAAAAATATTTTTTTCACTCACGGGGGAATTAATTTTCACGTCGGTTTTTTTGTTAAAGTATAAATTAAATTTCCCCATTGATTTCTCACAGAACTGGCGTGAAAAGCTCATTTCAATCAAAATTGACTTCTTAAAATGCTGTTATTAATATTTTTTAAGTCGATCGATTTTGTACGCAAAAATTAAGGCGTGAGAGATGCCCTATTACTAGTGGGTATTACATACTCAGCCAATATATGCATGTACATCTGTGTGTGTGTGTAATAACGGGATAATAAATCTGAAATATATTTTAATGGTTTATGAATTTTAAAACATACTCTCTCCATTTAAAAATCTTATATTTTTAATTGAATTTTATCTTTTAATAAAATAATTATTTATTTTTAAATTAACATTATTTTTTATATTTACTTTTATTTAATAGAATATTTTACTCTAAAATAAATATAAAGTAATTCATTCAATAATAATTATATATTAAAAGACTAAAAATATCTGGTACTTTTAAACATTTAAATATAAAAAAAAATACTCCCTCCATTCAAAAATGTAAAATATTTTTTGAGGAGTTAGATGTTAAAAAATGTAAAATATTTTTAACCTTTTAAGATATAATTGTTGCAGTTTTTGTTTTAAAAGTGTCCTTATCGATAAATAACTTTATATTTATTATAAAATATTTAATAAGGGTAAATATAAAAAAATAAAATTAAATTTAAAAGTTAGTAATTATTTTATTAAAAGGTAAGATTTAATTAAAAATATTTTATATTTTTAATAAAAGAAATAGTTTATATTTTTAAAAAGGGGAATAATAAATTAGAATTTTGACTTAAGCAGCGAGCTAGAGACAAGACTCAAAGAGAGCATCTATCCTCCAGGGTCTGATCAGCGATCACCGAAGGAGATGGCGTTGGCGAGTGCAATGACATGTCTCGCATTAAATTAAATAAATATAAAATATAAAATACCAAACTAGACTTTGGGCATTTATTTTTAGATAGACCTTTTTTTTTTTTGCCATAACATTTTTAAATAGACTAGCCTTTAAAATGATTTTTTAAAAAAAATAATTCCAGTCTATTACAATCACAGTAATAATCGGGTGGCGTAACGATGGGGTCAGCATTTCAGTTAATCTGTGCTAATGGTTTAAAAAATCAAGACGAAACAAAGTTGGAACACAATGAAAAACAGAGACAAAAAACCATAATATGGTAATCACATCAATGCTCCGAGACGTGATCATAACAGGCCGACCGGTTGCACCAATTATGAATGACAAACCAACAATAAAATATTTGTGGTTCACACGTTATGCATTTGCAAGCCTCGTATAACCTCGTGATGTTCTTTACATTGCTCAATTTTTGCATTAATATTGACTTTTTGGAGTCATTTCATCATGAAAATGAAGTGATGATGTTACAAACTTGCAATTGCTGCAACCACTTGTAATTAAATTTGAACTGTCGTTCTAATGGTTGGTGGATGGATCAGAATGCAAGTAATACAGCTAATTAACCAATAAATGTTAGGGATATTATTCTCCATCTAGTTAACTAAACACTGCGAAGGCCTCAAGTGGTTTCCTCCGTCAACATAACTCACATTTCGTCAAAGAATATTATTCTCATCACTGTGAAAATATTAATTTACCAAGGGGTTTTCTGTCCTCACACTCTTCTTCTTTAAGTCTCCCATATCCCATCCCCTCTAATTTCTGTTGGATTGACACTGTAGAACTGTAGTTCTACAGTGCCATATGATGCATGTTTTTTAAATTTAAGTTGTTTCAAGAATTTAATTTTTAATAATATCAATTAAAATTAAAATTATATTTTATGTTTTAGTTTTTTAAAATTTAAATTGTACTTAAGATATTTTTTCAGAAGCTGATGCTAAAAGTATTTTTTAGTGTTTTAAGATGTAAGTAATGTGCTTTTTTTAAAAATACCTTTAATAAATAAATTACTTTATATTTATTTTAAAATAAAATACTCTATTAAATAAGAATAAATATAAAAATATAATATTAATTTAAAGATAATTAACTATTTTAACGGGGTGAGATTTTATTAAAAATGTCTTATATTTTTTAAAATAAAATATTAGTCATATTTTTATATATTCTAAAATAAATTGTGTGAAAATAAAATAAATTATTATTTATATTTGTGTATTCTAATAACTAAACAAATTCTTATATTATAATAGGAATAAAAAATATAGTTAATATCAGTTGCTAAAATAATTAAAATATATAGTTATTTTTACTTGTCCTCTTTTAAAAAAAATTAATAAAATTTAACCTCTTTTTTTTTTGGCCGGAAATTTAACTTTCACTCTTCTTCTCTCTATTTCTTTTAAACAACATGGATTAATGTTCCTGTGCATTGCACAAGTCTAAAACCTAGTTTTGGTAAAAAAAGAAAGAAGAAAAAAATCTTTTCCATCACTCTGCTCTGCAACCAACACATACTCATTTACTAATTACTGCCTTAGACGCAAATCCAACTAGAGCCTGAAGACGAACTGAGTTTATCTAGTTATTTGCTTTTACGAAATTAGAATGTTAAAACAAAAAAAGGGAAGTAAAATAGGCTTTCGCACTCAATCCAGAATTCAATTAATAAGAGCCATCCTTAGAGAAATAACCAATTTTAAAACAAAAGACTTTAGACCTAAGCTCGTATGAGTTAGGTCCCTCATTTGAGCATTTCTTTTTCACTTGGTAAGATTTTATATTATTATAACATGTGATTGCTAGTTTTTTAAAAAAATGTTTTTCCTCTTGAAACTTATACATAAGTAACTTCAATTTTCATTGTTACCTCTGTTTCCGTCTTTTTTAGGTAGAATTTTTAACCATTTATTATTTTTAGAAAATACATTTATGAGTGGTTAAAGTTTGTACTTATTCTTTTTAAAAAAATTACAGTGCATTTATTGAATTGACCGAGATAGAGTCTAGAGTCTTTACCAGCAAGAAGAGAAAGAGAGAAGAAGAAGAAGAAGAAGAAGAAGAAGAGACGACGACAGAGTCAAAGTGGGGCACCCAATCATGAATTTTTACAGGGCGATTTAGGTAAATTCACACCCTCATGCAAGGAATAAAAACGCGCGTAGCTGCGTTCACCGAGTAACCCTCCTCCCTCGCCACACCGCCCACCCTTGTTTCCTTCTCCCCTCATTTCTCTCTCTGCAAAGACACAAACACATAGACACACCCGGTTCGCTAACTTACCATAAAAGTGCCCTCTTACTCTCACCTTCACTTGCAATGGGATCAGGAGCTGATTACGATCACCAAATCTACTCTCCGCCCAAGCTTTCCATGTTTATCTCCCGGCCGATCGAGCCGCCGGAGGCAGCGCCTCTTCCTCCGCCACCCACCACCGTGTCAATTCCCTTCCAGTGGGAGGAAGCTCCGGGGAAGCCTAGGCCCTGCCACACCCAATCGGAGCCCGATAGATGTGGGAGAAGAGCCCTGGAGCTGCCTCCCAGGCTGGTATTTCCGGAGGCCAAGGTCCCCAACGTCCTCTCGCCGACCACCGTGTTGGATGGGCCGTACGTGGGCCGCGCCATGTCCTTCACAACGTCGTATAGGAGCCCCCGTATGGTGGGGAAGGACCATTGGAATGGCAATTTTGGGTCTAGCAGGTGGACCGGTTCCCGGAAGAACACGAGGCAGCAGTTCGGGGGCAGTATTGACTTTTCAAATGGTTCTACCTTTTGGGACGACCGTGGCTTTGAGGCAAGTACTACTGCGAAAGCTAAGATCGCAAAGGTTGGAAGAAGAGGAAGCTTGTTCAGTCTCTCTCACTCTCAGTCAAGATCACATTTGTGGGTATGTGTCCTTTCCAGTATGATCTTTGTTTAATATGAACAAAATTAAGTATATATGCAAAACTGAAATTAATCTTGTTTAATCGGCTTTTGTTTCAGTATATCATTGATTCGGCTACTATATATATATATATATGTATATATCTTTAAATAAAAATTCCCATGGGGCCTTTTATGCGAGTTTTCTTTGGTTCTTGGTGTTTTCACTTAGGAGTTGTCTAGGTATGAGATTGAAGTTAATTAATTAGGCAATTAATTTTTCTGAAGGATGAAAATTGAGAATGCACTTATTAATTAATTAGTCGATGATATTTAGCACACTTTCAGACTTTGAAGCTGAAGTAATGAAGTGGCGTTCATATTCTTTATCAAACATTTTAAGGACATGGTGTTTACTTTTGTCTGCCAATTATTGTCTCCTTTTTGTTCTGTCTAATCGAGCATATATATACCTGGCAATTAGAATTAGTAGCATCGAGATGGAATATGCGTAATTAAACAAAATGCTCGAAACAATTAAAAGGGAAAGATCTTGTTTTGACTATTGGTTTTCCTTTAGCTTTCTGCGGATGGCCAAAAAGGAGCCAGGAGATTAAAGATGATGATCAAAAGTTTTCTGTTCTTAGCTCATTTTCTGGGGAAAGTTTCTAACAGTTGACAAAGACTTCAATAAATTTTCTTCCTCTTACTGTGAAATATTTAAGTGCAGAAAAGCTGGACCTTGTGTTGAGCCAGTAGGATGATTTCTGCTTTTAGATGCGTATTATGACTAAGGAGTGGTTAGTAATCTGTCTAATCTAGTAATTTTATGGATACAGGCAAGCATTTATGAGAGCTTGAAGCAAGCGGTCCCATGGAAACGCAAGCAAGAAAAGCAGAGAAAATGGGATCTCGCAAGAAACTGATGTCATTTGACTTCCTTACCCTTCAGTTCTCTCATAAAACCACCCTTTATTTGTACAGGATGAGAAATATGCAAGAATGACGAGTTCGTCTCATCTTAATGCAATTCTACGCATACATAAAGACGCTTTCACCGCAAAAGTGAACCGCGTTATCTTAGATTAGATTTATATCACTAATGTAATACTAATAATAGCGTATATTGTTTCTTATTATATGATAAGCTAGTGATCAATGATACGGTTGTTTTAATTTATTTATGGGGTTATTCACTAAAGCGGAAGAGAGAGAATAGAAAATGCACATGGATGTGAAAGATATGTCACGAGTAGGGCCAAAAGATCTTATGAGCAGATTATAATAATGGAGTTAGTGGTGATAATGCAGTGGTCGTTGCCTCGCCTGAAAAGGATACGAATTACGTGTAGACGAAGAAAATGTCATATTCATATTCATTGACCCCAATAAACAAACAGATCCTCAAGCATTATTCAACGCACTCATTTCAAAGGATATTTTTAGTTTTAACCATTTGATGTGCGTGTAAAAGTCACGGCTCTGCTCGTATGCTACTTAGCACTGGTTGACTCTGAACACGAGTCTATTGAGAAAGGAAAATGAACACCTTTTTTTAATATGCTTACCTGGTGTTTGATATAAAAAGTGTTAGTTACATTACAAAATAAAAATAAAAAATTATTAACATATTACTCCTCCTTTATTTCATTGCCAAGTAATATTATCACTTCCAGTCTAGATTAATTTGAGCTCTACTATATAAAATCATTATTATTAATAACGGTACTGTTGGTATCTTGAAAATGCCTTTAATATTCTTATTTAATGCATTTGAATATTTCATGACTCAAATTCAAAACACTAGCTAATTCAATTCTCTTAAGCGATTGCATTCAGCGCCTCTCATTACATTAAATATATTATTGCATGACATTGAAACGAAAAATTATGCTATTTTACTATTTATAATTATTAATTAAACCCTGCAATTTTTACGCAAGCGCAATGAGTTAATTTTGAAGTTATGGTGTTTATAATCAGAGCTCAGATACGTTTAAATTGTCTCATCTAAATGAGAGAGATTGACCTGGGTTAACAAGAAAAAAATAATGCTACACAAAGAATGATAGCGTAAAAGGCCTAATTGGAATAGTTTCATGTCGCCCATGCCGGTTTGTCATCACCTTTGAGAATTGGGAGCCGGAGAACTACATTTCGGAACTTAATTTAAAAAATGTAATTTTAAGAGGGCATGAAAGAAAAAAAATCCACTAAAATTTTGAGCCGTAAATTTGTAGAGGCACAATCTTCACTAATTTTAATTTTGTTCAAACAACACGTGTGGATATTATTATTATTAATCTAAGGACCAAAGTCAGGCCCCAAAAGAAAAATAAACAAAAAAAATCTAAGGACCAAAGGTATATTAACTAATCTTCCGTGCGCGCGACTTAATACATTCAGAATATAAGTGACATAATGTGATGAACGCGTATTCTCTTATTGTTAGCTTTGAAATTGAATTGATATTCAGTCCACTGCCCCCTTCTCTCCTCCAAACAAATCTACTTTATCCATCGCCAATGGCTTCTTGACTCGTTCATACTATCACTGTTCACTATAGTGTTGTCTACGTTCATCTCTTTCTCGTTCCCCGCCGAACGAGTCAAAGTCTTTCTCGTTGAATATTGCCATCACATCCTCGTCATCTTACTACTTTACTCTATTTGTTTAGGCCAATTCAAAGTTGAAGTGTGCCTTGGTTTACATTCCCTTCTACGTAATATTACCATTTTCAAGAGGCTCAATCATACGTTCATCATCTCCTTATCAACTGCCAACACGAGAATATGCTCTTAAACTCCCTCAAATTAACTAACGAAAGCAAAAGCACTCGTTTTTGTCAAAGATTGGTGGGTTAGAAGGTGCATCCACACAACAAACAACCAAGCAATTCTACTTGAGCAAAGCAAAGCCTCGGCCGCGTAGAGAGAAAAACACTTATAAAAAAACATCGAATAGAATTTATGCTACATATTTCCACCAAAGTAGCAAAGTTTGCTGCCGATAAAAGTGTTTCTTGTTGTTTCTGTAACATTCTAACGTAGTTATCGATACTTTCTCATGATTACTTGCTTGACCAGGGGACTTGCATACGTGTGTTGACTGTGAAAAACACCATTCAGGTGCAGGGTATCAACAATTCTTCCAAGGTAAGAAACAAAGTTTGAACTTTGCACAGTAACATCATTGAGCTAATTAAATGCAGTCAAAAACATGGATAGAATACATCTGTGTCAAACGGAAACGCCTTGTACAATACGGCAGAAAGCTTCATTCCCAGATATTCTTTCCTACCTAAACTGATCTAAATTCTTAACACGGTTGGTATCCAAAAAAGAAAAATAAAAGGAAAGAAGTCCAAGCATATAGTAGTTCACTGTTCTATACACCTAAGGTTATCTAACTCCACTATCTTGCACACAGAATCTGCCTCTAGTTTCAATGGTTAAAAAAGTAGTCAGGCTTGGGATTGAAACGCCAATGATCTTCTCCTTTTGTAATTAGCTTTGAAACATGCTTGCCTAAGCTTCTTAGTTTTGTCGCTAAGTTCCATATCTGGAAGCTTCTCCATAAGCTTCTTATGCTTCTCCAACATAGCCACCTCATCGGCCAATCCCAGTTCCTGCATCATTACAACAAAAAACCTGTGGAGTTAGTTCTAAGCATTTGACTATCAGATAACACAATTCTACAAGCCTAATCAGAATAATTAGTTAAATACTGATATAAACCTTGACATTGTCGATGAGAGCCTTCAAGCTCTTGATTTTTCTATGAGGCCACCTGGTAATATTCAGCTCTCTGCATCTTCTCTTGAGGAGGGTCAGTCCCACGTTCAGTTCTTTCGCTGCTTTTGTTATGGGAACATCAAAATACTTCCTTATATCATCTAATTCCAAACAGGCTGATCTCTTGTTTCTGTGAGAGCTAATCCTGTTCCTGGTCTCATCTTCTTCTTTAATCGAAGGGGCCGACCCATTTCCCATTACCATGGAGCTCGAAGATTGGCCCATGGGAACCGGAAAACTCTCGCACAAGGAGGTATTGGGTAGAACAAAGGTAATAGGCTTTTCGTCGATCGCAAAGTCATCATGAACAACAGAGAAATTGTAATCAAACCCAGAAAAGTTGGAGTCGAAATTTTCGAGTTCCGGGAAAATTGGGTTGCTTTCATATGGCAGTGGGACCATAAAATCCATGTCAGCTAGACCCATTACTGGTGACATCTCCAATATTCTGCAACACATTTTAAGAACCCCGAATAAGAAAAAAAAGACAAAGAAACTAAAACATGTCGTTCTCAGTCACGCCCCGAACATGTCAAAATAATGTTGAAGGAATCAACAAAATCCGTGGGTCATTCAGAAGTCACAAATCATCACCGAAGCATAACAAGATATTCAATGTCAAAAAGTTGAAAAAACAAGCTAGAACAGAGGGTTTCATAATCACCAAGGAAGTTCCACATGAGAAGGAAACCGAATTCGTCTACACTTACGTTTCTTGATGCCAGGTAGGGTTATGGCAGTTGAAGCCATGTGGGTAATCGAGGTTTGGTAAATCGAATTCACAGCAGTAGCAGTCCATATCTGTGGGAGAGGAAAGAAAACGTGACGTTACTAGGACATGGAAATTTCTGAGAGGAAAAAAGGGGGGTTTTAAAGTGAAGAGCACTGAGACGAGGTTGGAGTTCGTGGAGGTGTAAATGAAGAAGAAGGGTTTAAAGATTTTCAGAGAATTTTACCTTTTTATGTGAGAAATGCAAATGAATGAATGAATGAATGAATGAATTAGCGAGCCATTTAATTGCAATTAAACGCAGGGGGCTGCACTTAACAATGTCAGTGACTGGGTTACACACACTCATGTTTACACTACACATTCGCATGTTGCATCAGCAATATGTTTATGTTCATGCTCATCCATTACAGAAAATTTTGGAATTTTTTGTTTTTATTAATAGTAATTTAATTTACTGATTTGTATGATGAAAAACACTATTACAGTTTCTTTTCTGTTCCTTTGCTTTCTTTGCCGACAACATCATTACAAATTACAATGGCTAGTTCTAAATAAAGTTGCACTAATTCTCTCATACTTGAAGATACGGGTGCATATTTATAATGGAATATACACTTAATCGTTTTAATTACGAGATGTGCTTTACATTGTCACCACGACACGATCTGAATTGCACAATTTATTTGAGGATAAATAATCCCATTCACACCCAAATGTCTGGATTTTTTTTTAAATTAGAAATAAAAAACGACGAGAATTGATAGTCCTCCCTCCCTTTCAAATTTTAAGATAAATTTGAGATAAAATTGTATATACTATTAAAGCATAATAATAATACTTTACAAATTTATTCTTTCAAAACAAAAATATAAATTTTTAAAAACATCTATACACACTTAATCATTAAATTATAATCTCATTTCAATTCTCTCTCTACTTATTAAAAAAAATGATTGATAACACTTCACTTTTCTTAAATTATCTTATACTATTTTGTAATAATAAAATTTTTCTAAAATTATTTTATAAATTAGAACGGACGAAATATTTAATGGAAGTGTGCAGAAAAAATCCAAGTCTAATGGAAAACGTAAGTATACTTCCACAGCATTCTAGAAGCATGGTATCTTCCACAGTAATCATTAAATTATAACCTCTATTTTCGCATGTTTGTTTTGTATCGCATAAACACGACGATGTTACCTATTTTTCTCCTCACCACAAGCGGTTACTTTTTTTTTCCAAAAAAAAAAAAAGAACGAAGAAAGAAAGAAAAGGAAACAGAGAGAGAACGAAGAACGAGAAGATAAGTGGAAATGAAGAAGTGACTGGAAAAGGGGTTGATGGTTTAATGAGAAGTAAATGATCGGTTTTAGGGGGGATGGTTATGAGATAATGTCTTCAGAATCGTAATTATTAATTAACGGTTCCCAACAACATCATCATCATCATCATCACTGTTAGCCGTCACAACTGATCAACGTATTCTGGCCTCCCACCTTTCATTCCTTTCATTTACTTCTCATTATTATTTATTAACTTACTCCTTCCTTTACCCAATAAATATATCGAGAAATGATTTTTTTTTTCCAAAAATTGTTTTTTATTGTATTTCTGATAATAAATATAGAATACCATGTGTTGCTTGTAGTTTTATGTATAAATCAATTTTTAAAACCAACATCAATTCTTTTTTATAAGGTAACTTTTATATCAGGTGCAGAGGATTTATCCCATTTTGCTACTTGTGCCAGGTAGGTGAGTGTCAACACCAAATATATATATTTTTTAGTTTTTAGTTTTATTCAGAAGTAGTATTATCAATTTTTTATTACAATATTATCATTTTCCCCTCCAATCCTCCATTAAATATTAATAAAAAAAACATACTATTAAAATATATATATTTTTAACGAGGGCAAAATTAAAAACATATTAAATTTTTTGACGACATTAATAAAGTTTTTTTTTATTCCAGTGTTCTTATCAGAAAGAAATTGACTCACTGGTGTCTCTCTTTTTTTTCAAAAAATTGACAAACTCTGCGCGAAATTAAGATGATTTTACCAGTACCACACATAATTAAGATTAAAATATTGAAATTGAGATTTTTTTTTTCATTTATGTGATTTCTTGTACTCGACGTTGCATGTGATAGCATAGGATGGACTTTTTTTTGGGGGACAAATATATATATATATATATATATATTATTAATATGAGAGTCAGATGGAACAGTTTTCTCTCTACTTGGCAGCTGGTCCATTATAGTGGTGGACAGTCAGATAAAATTTAATAATTTTTTTGGACTGAAAAATTTAATAATTTAAATCCAAGAGTTAGGAAAAATATATTATTAATAGGGGTTTGTTTGCTGATGATTTCACGTTACAAGGAAAAAATTGTATTTTAATTTTACGCAAGCGAATTGACGCCGAGTCTCGAGGCAGCTTGCTTCCTTTCTTTCTTTCTTTTGCCCTTTCGTGGGCCAGAAAATAATTGAGAATGACGTGTTTGGGCCAACAAGGAGTGTGTTCGGATCAGCTAATGTTCTTATGGGCTTTCTTCCACAGGAACTTCCCACCATTTTATTTTTGTCCACTGAATTACTGATGCTAAGTTCAGGGGTTGCGTGTACGGAGCTGCAGCTTCACTAATTTGTTAGTTGTTGGGGAAAAAAAAAAACTTTTTCTAGGATATGCCATTTGAAAATTATTCAGGCCGTTTAAATTATTCATTTTTATTCGTGTTAATAAACTTTTGGACATGCACAGAATTTGCATAAAGAACTTTATGATTTAAAAAATAAATAAATTAGGACATGTATATTTTTTTAATATAAATAAAAAAATAAAATTTTGAATAAAAAAGACTAAGTTTAAATTGATCTGGTCGGTTTTTGATTTGATATTGCTTTACCCATATACACATATATTTTTAAATTTTTATTATGCACACATGTCCTCTCACTGATCTGTTTAAGTAACAGGAGATTTAAATGTGGACATATTTCTCAATTCTCATAGTTAGTGTGGAGGGAGAGAGATTGTGATTTTTTTTATTTAAAAAAAAAAAAGAAGGGAAGGAAGAGCAGAAAGTGGGAGGCAGAGGGGAGAAGAATGATGAAAGGGAATGGGGACCAGCAGGGTGCCGCAAGTCACGCCACTAATTATCCACTTCCCTCAAAATATGAACCAGCATTCATAATATAAAGTTTTAAAGATATAGGGTCTGTTTCGCAGATTTTAAAGATAATTTTTATTTTTTAAAAGAAAAAACAAAAAAATCTTTTTGATAGTGTATTTTTTGAAAAGCATTTTAGAAAATTAAAAATATTATTTTAAAGAACAGAAAAAAACATTTTTAAAGTTTTTTGTGATTATTGCTCTAAAAAATAAAAAAATATTTTTTTTATTTTCAAAATATGTTCTATAAAATATTAATTTGCAGGATAATATAACAAAAATAGTTTTAAATATACTCATATTTTTTGTGAGGAAGCAAGCATTCCATGATTATTGGTTAATTTGAGGCCAAGCTGGCATTTAAGAAGAATTATTCTTTGGAAGGAGGCGATTGCAGCAATTAAATAGCCTTTTGGGAGTCAGCCAGTGACCTTTATTATTTGTAAAAAGAGCAAATAATGGTGGGTGGTGGGTCTCCAGGAGAGGAGTGACGGTGCATTGCTTGGAAGACAATCCTTTAAAGGAATCATATCAAAAGGTTAGGACCTGTGCTCTTCTTCCCGCCAAAATTTGTCCCATGGATCAACTTCCTCTTTTTCTTTCCCTTCATAGGACAAGGCAGACGGTATTTGTTTGGACATTATTTACGGGGCATTTTATGATTCTTGTGTTTATTTTTATCGTCTTCTCCTTATTAAATCTGGAAGTTTATTAAATGTCGGACTATTTAATGGAAATAAAATTGAATTTTTTTAATTTTTATATGCAGTTAATATAATTTTTTTAAATTTTTGGTGGAATATGTTATTAAGTGACTTGTAAATATGATTACAAGGAACATATATATATATATATATATATAAAGAAAATGAATGTGTATCAAAAGGTTAAAATAATGACAACTAAATTTAATTTTTTAAAAAAAGTGAATTGTAAATATTAGTTTAAACAATTCCAATTTACAAACAAGAATTTTAGCAGCAAACAAATATTTAAAGCTCATTTATAAAAAATTTGTCAACTTTTTTTTAAACCTAATTTCAACAAGTAGCCATGTTAGGTTTTTGGTTAATCATATTATACCACTGCAATGCGGGACTCCGAAACTTTGGATGCACCTTTTTCATTGGCTAATACTCTGAATGCATTTTTCTGGTTAAAAAAAAGAAAAAAAAGAAAAGACTTTACATCATTAAATGCATTTCAATGCACTCTTGTTTTTTGTTTTTTTAAATACAAGTGGTAATGGGAGGATAGAAGCCATAATTTGGCACCAACAAGGATCGGCGTGCGACCATTATATTGGTGACCAGTGACCCTCCACAAGCCACACGATTCATAAATATTTGTGTGTTTTCTTATAAATCACATATTAATTACTCCCACTGTCTCCCATTTATATAGGCAAATTGAGAATTAAAGACTCTATAAAAAAATTAATAATAATTATAAATTTTGAATTATTAAAATTCTAATACCAAACCATCATTCTTATTTGCAAATAAAAAAATGTTAATAGTCATTTAAAAAATTAATTAAATATATTTTGAATTATTTGCAATGTCAATTATGAACTTATAATAGTCGATTATGAATTTTAATTTTTTTATTGTTAATATACAGATAAACTACTTAAAAAAGTAATTAAATATTTATAATGTTAGTAAAAAATTTATGAGAGTCAATTGCAAATCGCAAGTCAATCACTTATAACTTGTTTGCTATCAATATATAGATGAACTATTTAAAAAATCTACTAAATACATTTGAAATTATTTATATTATCATTTAGAAATTTACGAGAGTTGACTATATATCGTAAGTTAATCACTTATAATTTTTTTGTTATCATTTAAAAAAACTGATAAAAGATACTTAAAAATATTTGTAATGTTGATTGAGAATTTACAAAAATATACTGTGAATCTCAAACTAATCAACATATGATAATTTGTTATAAAAAAAAAAGATCATGATCTGCTATTCGTATTTTAATAATTTAAAGTTTATAATTATCATTAATGTTCTTGTGTGGTTCTTAATTATTATTTTTTATTTTATATAAGAAATTTTTTTGAGATGATTCTATATCCAAAATATAAAAAAATTAATAAAAATAATACTTCATTAAATATTTTTTTTTAAATATTACTCTCCCCTGATAACATTCTCGGTATTTCTCTATCTAAGATTATTAGTTGATAATTATTTTTAAAATTTTAAAATTTTAATTTTTTAAAATTAAATTTTACTCCCTCCATTTAAAAATATAAAATATTTTTTAATGAATTAAATATTTAAAAATGTAAGGTATTTTTAATCTTTTAAAATATAATAATTATTTTTTTTAAAATATTTTTATTAATAATAATTTTATATTTATTATAGAGTGTTTGATAAAAATAAATATAAAAATTTAAAAATAATTATTTTATTAAATAATAAAATTTAATTAAAAATATTTTATATTTTAAAAGGTGAAGTATTTATCACGTAGTAGCGGAGGGTTGAAAGAAATGATGGTTAGTTAAGGAAAGAGAGGGAGTGCAGACGCCTTTTTCTGGTGGCTTCCTCCACCCTCATAACGCGTCCGATCCACGCTCCTTTCCCTCCGTGTCCTCCTTCAAACCAAGCTCCTCTCTCTCTTGTTAGTTGTTACTGCATGACATGGCCTTATGGGGAAAGTGTGTGAGAGAGAGAGAGAGAGAGAGAGAGAGAGAGCGTGAAAAATTGGGCGGCAAATGTGAGATGAAGTTCTAAATAAAATTTCACGCATGTTGGGTTTATTTCTTCCCCAATTGTTTAGGAATTTAGGATTATTCAAATCTCCACAGATAACAAGAAGATGCTTGAAAGCCTATGAAAACAGTTTTTACCAAGTGAAACTGCCTAAAATTATTTGTTTCAATGCATTTTTAAATCCATGCGTGAATCATTGCAAAGAAAAGAAATTCAGAACAACATTCTCCGGATTCTCTGCCTCTTGCACATCGACGTGCCTTCCTCTCCTTCACGTCCCTGTCTTTCCCTCCTCATTCCTCTCCTTCCTTCGTCCCACCATCTCCCACACTTACTTTTGAAAATCCATATTTTTCATTCTTGTCGTTTTCCTGATTCTAGTCAAAATTCCAATACCAACCTTTTTCAGCGAGTTGTAAAGAACAAACGCCCCACAAGGTCTTTTCTTTGACATTTCTCCCCTACTGATTCCATTTCGGTGCTCCCTTTTCAAATGGGAGTTAGGTTTTAGTTAGCACAGCCCCAGCTGAGTTCAACAAGCAGAACAGTAAGACGAACAAGAAGAAGAAGAAGAAGAAGAAGAAACTCAGGAGTACAGTTTTAGTTTCTGCATTTTGCTTGAAGTTCAAACAAACTTGGTCATTGGAATTCATAGGTATGCTATTGGAAGAGCTAACATGTCGAGCATGGAAGATTTTCCATCTTTTTACTTAGCTCAATTCTACTGCCGTCGTTTGGCTTCATCTGGTTCTTTGGAAACAGAATAGTCAAACTATCTTGCACAAGTATAATCGTTGAAAAGTATTACAAGTTTTGATATTTTTGAGGATTAAATCTTGTTTGCTTTTGAGGGTTAACATGCAATTTAATAGAAATGTGAGTGTTGCTGAAGTAACCGAAAAAATGGATATTTTTTTGGTTTTGTGTGCAGCTGAATTTCTTAATGCAGTATGTATATTTCCAGATACAGATAACACTTTGGACAAATGTTCTCTTTGGAATATAAACTTTTGGCATATTGTAGTCGTTAGAGATAGGGTTGTTTCCTTCTTCATCATTCATACAAACTAACAGTTGTAATCACTGTATACGGGCTTTCAATTAGATGAGTTTGACGGATTCGTTGTTTTGGTTGAGATCATTCTCTTTTTTCCATGGATTTTCTATTTTATAGATGCCAAAGTTTTCTATTTCTCCTCCTCCAACCTCCTAACCTTAATTTGAACCAAAAAAGTCCTGTCTCCTGTGCAAGCAAGTGTTCATTACTTGTTAATAGTGTGACATTTTACATCTTAGATAATGTTGGTGTCGACCTTCTTTGTCATTTTTTTTAATGCAGAGGCGGGGTCTTCTTCCATCTTTGTATATTCATGGGGAAGATCACAACTTCAACACAGCCTATAGCTCGAGAACCTTCCAATTATGACGAGGTTTTCATGCAGCAGAGCTTGCTCTTTGATGATTGTCTCAAGGTATTTGTCATTAGTGCACATAATTCATCTCTTACTGCATATCTAATTATGCTGTTCTGACATAAAGCATTTTTTTTAATTAAATGGGTTCTAGTATAGAGGGTTTTTGCTAATTCTTCTGTTTTAATCTGTTTCGCAGGATTTGAAGAATCTGAGAACGCAGTTATACTCTGCAGCCGAGTATTTTGAACTCTCATACACCAATGATGACCAAAAACAGATGTGAGTCACCCTGATATCTCTGTTGGGTTTGGGTATTTATATTGGTATGATTATACACTTTGTCTCCTTCTTGACTGTTTGTTTTATTTCTCTTTCTATCTTTATTTCTTTTGCAGTGTGGTAGAGACATTGAAGGATTATGCCATCAAAGCTCTTGTAAATACAGTGGACCATATTGGTTCTGTGACCTATAAGGTGAATGACTTGTTAGATGAGAAAATTGTCGAAGTCTCCGAAGCTGAGCTGCGTGTATCTTGTATTCAACAGGTACAATGACTTTCCCCCCTCCATTCAGCTGCAGAAAGAAAATGAAAGTAAATGCTGTAGAGAAAAGTCGATATACCCTGGAAATTCATTATGAGAGATAATCAGAATGAATCAGAAGGTATTATAATTTATTGAGGTAGGAAAACAATCTTTGTGGTGTTGAGAATGAGAACTGAGAAGTTACACGACCTCATCTTTTGGAGATATTAGTGGCTGTAAAGGATTCATATCTATCTGCTTCCTGACTTTAGACCCAGAGAGAGAGAGAGAGAGAGAGAGAGAGACTAAAACTAAAGATACTAAGATTTACTATTTTTCTCCATTTATGGACAGTTGTTATTGTTGTTGTTGTTGTTATTTGATGAATTTTATTTACCCACAACCCATGCAGTAGACAGGTTGAACCATATTTCCTATAGTTTATATCAGAAAGAGAGTCTTGGTACTTGTGGGGTTGTTAAAAATGTATTCATGCTTAAAATTCAAGTCAAACCATAATCTTAATCCGCTGCCATGGCTTTGAAGATTGACCCATTCTTTGACGTAGAGAATAAGAACATGCCAAGATTTTATGGATCATGAGGGACGAACCCAACAATCACTGGTGATCAATACTCCCAAATATCACAAGCGATACATCCTGCCAGGCAAGTCTGTATGATATTCTTGATTCTGCTAAACCCCTCTTGAAATTCTTTAGGAGGCTTTCTTTTTCATCATATCTTGTTCCTGTCAATTGTTAGAAATGATGCCTATGCTCATAATTTCCTACGATATGTTATTCATAAAATTCATATTTTCAGTGGGAGAGACCATCCACGGTGCCAACAGAACAAAATCAAAATACATAGGATGCAGTCTTGATGATGAAGATGACTGGCATCACTTCAGGAATGGTATCTCTTTCTGACCTCTTCAGAGTTATCAACCAACAAATTCAAGGAACTACCTTTAACATTAACTATACATCTTTTCACCTGATTTGTGTCCTGAAGCTGTTCGAGCTACAATCAGAGAGACCCCACCTTCTACAGTGAGGTAATTTCATATATCTGCCAATGAAGGTTTACTGAACTTGCACAATGATGATCATTATGTATAATGTCTCATTTTATTGCAGCAAAGGACGATCCCCATCACCTTTACAACCTCAAAAATCAGGAGCTTTTTCGTTCACTTCTACCACACCCAAAAAAGATTTAGGTTGTCTGCATGTTTTGTATCCTTCGTCTTATAGTTCCTTGTCATTTTTCACATAGAGCTTCAAACATTCTCTTACTGATATTGAAATCTACAATCTGTGCATGAACTCTAGAGAAGAGGGCAACCTCACCATACCGATTTCCACTTTTACGAACTGGATCTCTGTCAAGTCGGCCTACGACACCAAAGTCTAGCAGACCCACGACTCCAAATTCAAGTAGACCAACCACACCAAATCCTCCTATAAGACCAAGGGTAAGTGAAGCATAATTTGTTTACCTCAGTTCATTTCAGTAAGGTGACACAAAGTATAGCAAGGTCCCATTTGATTACTAGAATAAATGGATTAAAAAAAAAAGATAAAAGTGAATTAAAAACATTCTTCCCTCATAATAAGTATGATAAAACTCATTAATATATACTATAAATATGGGAATCATCACATCTCCAAAAATCTCATAAATCATAATTCTCAACTCTATAAACTAGATTATTTCTCTTTCTTGTTCATGTGCTCACCTATCCTTTTTGATAATTTTATATTTATCTTTATTTTTTTAATTCATTCTATTCCATTCTTTTATGATAAGCAAACATGACCTAAATGAATATTTGGGGATCAAGTCTTTATATTTGAAATGGGTCTGTATTCTATAATGTTTTTTTTTTTAACTGCTAATTTATGTTTCTAGCAGTACCCTTCTGAGCCTCGCAAATCATATTCAATGAGATTAACTGCTGAGAAGGAGAACGGGAAGGATGTGGAACAAGTTCCCAGTAAAAGTAAAAGACTCCTCAAGGCCTTGCTGAGCAGGCGTAAGTCAAAGAAGGATGACATGTTATACACATACTTGGACGAGTACTGATTGGGCACGTGATCAAGAGACCAAAGAACATGAGAAGAGAAACAACAGAGTTTTGCTTGCCATTTTTTCAAAACCCTTTTGGGTTGATAGTTTCTCGTGTTCTTCACACGAGCATTTATACCATAAATTTTCTGTGTTTCATTTTTTATCGGTTTCGTTTCGTTTGTAATGTTAAGCTTTGAGAGGAATTCTTCAGGATCTAATGAGATTCCTAGAATCATTTCGTGTGGCGTTTCAAGTGTACTACCACCTTTGTGTTACAATGGATTCCATTCTCACAAATTGTAAATTTGGCTTCTTCCTCTCTTTGGCTCGGTTGCTATTTGCCAAGTAAGAATATGGAATTTATTATCTATCCACATGGGCATTTGAATTCAATATGTAATATTCTGTATATAATGAATCATTTATTAAAGAAGAAATTTGCACGCTCAATTTTTGGAGAGTCACTTTCTTTTTTTCTATTTCATCTGAGTTATGCATTTCAAGAAAAATGAAAAAAAGAGTGCAGATAAAAATACAAAAACCATATCTAGAATCCGATCAATGCAATGGTTCGCCAATCTCTAAAAATTCAATATAACAATAGACTTCACAAGTACAGATGAAACTATAAGAAAATCTTACAGAAGACAGATATGAAACAGTTGGAATTACAATATATAAGAGCCAACAAGTGCTAAGTACATGTCACAACTCCATTCCTTGACCAAACTCTTCAACTGTTTGGGTGGCAAGGGTAAGCACATCCACAAAAGCACTGAATGATGCCCGAAGAAATCTGGCTTCTGTTGCCTCAAAGTGCCTGAAATAGAAAAATTGGAGGTGTGAGACAAGAAATGAAATAAATTCACGGAAACCCTTGAAGATAAGTTTATAGTGATTAAAAGTTGAAACTGCAGTCATAACATCGATACAAATTCCAACGCACATGAACCAAAAATGACGTTTTTCTTCTCATCCACACATTATTTCGGTCATGAAAATGGGAGGTCAGAATTGATTACATGAAATGGCATTCAAATCAATAATAAGTATAGTTTAACTAAATCTTATCCAATCATTTAATAGCATCTTTTGCACAAATTTGAAAGGAAAAAAAAAATGCACTCCATGAGTAACCAAACACTCATTTGCCATTTGGAAGATCATCCAACAATTACTATGGCAGAGAGAATACTCACACTGAAAGCTTTCCGTTAGAAACTGTCATAAGTCGCTTTACCTTGTCCGGTTGCAACTACAACAGACATGAAACAGAATCAAAATCTAGTTGAAATTGGAGTGCTATTGAGAAAGCAGCACAAAGTTCATATCTTCAAATAATCACCTCCTTATCAACAGCTAAGGCAGCATATACTATAGAAGCATTTTCTTCAGACCCAAAATCCACTTCAAGGTCACTGGCATACGCAGTAGTTATTTCAGTACACAAGTGACAGGTTAAAGATAAGTAAGAGCACCATTTTTCTTTTTTGAACAGACTTGTTAGTACCAATTTAAGCACCTAGGGCAAACCAAAAAGTTTGCAAAGCTAAGCTTTTCCTATACAAATGTCTTCTTCTAAGAGCACAGAATCTTTCCAAATTTACTGCGCCATTCATTACTAGTTTTTTTTTTTTTTTTACAAAAAAATTTAACTGAATCCTACATTCAGGAGTATCACCCGCAACCCTGGGATATAGAATTATGGAACAAAAACTTAAAATTTTAGACAAGCCCCAACACTTGAGCAAATTGAAAACTATTCTTGGCATTTGATACCGTAATAAGGCACAGGAAAATTCCAAGTTCTCATGTATACTTTAACAGCAGCGATTCATCATTTTTGCTTTACCAAAGCCGCCAGTGTGATTGTAATTTGCAATATCGGATGTAAATAGCATTGCTTGTCACAAGAAGCTAATCGACTGTAAATGGCATCACCAAACTTTATAACTTGAATTGCACCTATGAGTAAATTTTTCTTTTCTTTGAAATGCAAAGCAACTTTGAACTAAAGAGAGATCAGAATCATAAGAGAAACTAAGGTTGAAAAATTCAGTCATCGGGGTACTTGAATGAATTACAAAGATATTTCCTATAGAAACAATTACAAATATGTTTATCACAAAGCAAATAAAGATAAGCCGAAACAACTTATTTCCTATAGAAACATAGCTTCGCAATCATGACCCGTAAATATCTAATTCAAGCGGTTAGGTAAGTAAAAGCATTATATTTGAACACAAAGTCACAAACATCATATTAAAAACGAAGCTGAATCAACAATATATCGGTAAACAGACATAGCACAGAGAGAGAGAAGAAGTAACCCGCTGAATTCCCATTGGGATTGAGCATTTGGTACGTCAGCCATTGCTGACCGAGAAGCTAACCCTGTAAAATTTTGAAGCTAACCGAGAAGCAGGGTTTCTCCGTGGAAGATCAATTCAGCCCGGAATAAGAACTTTGGATCGGGCTTTTCTATGGGACTTGATGTTGATGGATCACGCCAGTTGGTATAATCACACTGAGCAATCTGCCCACCTGTTCGGTTATCATACGGGTGTTAAAGTGACACAATGGCCTGAGTAGCCCAATCTCTTGGGCTTGGGTTGATCCAGCCCAAGATGGGCCGGGTTGGTGTTTGGGGCCCAACAGAACATAATTGTTCCCTAGACGAGAGGTACCTCGAAACGTGCTTGAGTTTTGGGCCAACAAAATGGGTTCTATTAATGTAGGGTATATTATATATTTATAATTTATAAATTAACATAACCGTTAGATGATATGATGTCTGGATTATGTGTACAACCTTAATAGTTAATACAAATAATCAATCCCGAAGGAACACGAGGGACCCAAACGACATGGCCGGGGGTCGTTCCTCTTTCGTCGCACATTGAAACCCTGATGGAACATTAGCATATTCCAGAGGAATGTTTGGGTTGGCTTTATCAGCTTTGAGCCTTGGAGCCTTTACCCGCGGGAATATTACTACGCATAACATAGATTCCTTTGTGTCCCTGGGCTATTCAGCTTCTTCAAAAGCGAATATCACCACAATGAGTCAATGATGTTCCTGAATCCAGATGATGCGCCAGGTACGTCCTCTCACTTTATGTTTCCAATCTTCTTGTCTGAATTATCTCAGGACGTATCGTGTTTCAAGGACTTATTTGAATTGTGTAATCAATGCGCATTCTAATTCCAGAGAGCCTGCTTATTACGTACGCCACAGTAGGGTGGTCTTTATTCTTGCTTCAATTTGCTGTACTTTATGCTCTAATATGCTTCTAGAGTGCATGAGGATCATATGTTTGGCTTTGGTATTTCATCCACCCCAGTTTGAGTTTATCTAGATATATATATATATATATATATTTGGGCTTTCGGCTAGGTTCAATTATTCAAGCAACTTTGATGTTAACCATTGAATTTGAAGCATTCTGTTGCACACAAGATTTGCTTAGATTTGGATAGATTGCTTCCTGTCCAAATCTGTCACCACTAAATGATCCTACTTATTAAAATGGCTTTTTCTTCTGACCTTTTGCAATCAAGGATGACAAAAGATTTATCATTTGATTTTGAGTATGATCCGTGTCTCTGGATTTTTGAGGTTTCAGCTTCTGACCTCAGTGATGATCTAATATTTATTTTGTATGGTTTCTTGCAAAATTAACGTGTGCACGTGATGTGTGCTTTCTCTTCATAGTCACAGATAGCTTGCGAAGAACAGTCCATATTACGGCGATTGCATCTTTGACTATTAATAATTGTTTGATCTGTGTGTGTGTTTAATGGAAAACGATAGATATATAGAGATGAACAATAATTTATTCCCAAGATCCATGGATAGCAACCATGAAAATGATGATTATTCACATTTGCAATGTTTTTCAGCTTGGGATTCCCATTTGGCCATCAGAAGTCTGAACTTGTTTTATTTGCTCTCTGTTTTCAAGTCACAAAACATGAACATCTTTGTATTTTGCTTGTGGAACATAAAATGCACTGTTATATAGTCTTTCGAGACACTCAGACATGTTTTGTTGTATTATGCAAGTATTGTACGAAGAGAAAGTAGGTCATCCAGTCTTGTTTTTCACCTCATCTGCATACAGAGCCGAAGGAACTAGCCATGTAACAAATGAAAGAATATGTTAGTGTCATCCTGGAAGGATTCCCTCTAACCCTGGCCATTGAAACTTCAGAAAACCTTCCTTTTTTCCCCTCTAATAAAACTTGGAAAACGACATCGCTGCATTACACGAGCCTTCTTTTTGCTGGTTACATGTATATTAATCTGCGATGTCTTATGGGGATGACTGATGTTGGATTAATTACCTGCAGTTGAAAGAAACTTTAGACGCGGAACATGATTATTTCAAACCATTGATATATACAGAGGAATAAGCGTAATTACCCGTCAGAATAAAAAGGAACGGGTTATTGACCCTCAACATAGGAGGGGGGGCTTGCAACTCGAACTGGCTTTACGACACTTTTTAGAAGTTTTTTTCCATACTCAAATACCAAAAGGAGCAGACCAACGAGAAATATAAGAAAGAGATGCAGTTTTTCTAAGACGAAGCACTTTAAGGAGACGCTTCCACCCTGAATATTTGGACTAAAAACTAACGTCCTTCTCTCTGTCCACCCTGCAAAGAACATTCCATATTTCATCAAATCAGAAAACCTATTCGATCATTCCATATTAGTGTTCCTTTTTCTCCATATTCAGCTAGATTATAATGAAGTTAGGAATGGTGTTAACCTGAACTTTCTTTGATATCAAACTAAATATGTCAGCTTATCACAAACATAACTATCGAATATTAAAACAAGAACCACCGAGTTACAGGAAACAAAGTCATGCTGGATGTAAACCAATGCTGACATGCAACGTGAAAGAATTTTTTTTTTTTTTTTGGAGTACTTACAAGCAGTTTTCTTAGGCAAATTAGTCCAGCCTTCTGGTCTCATCTTTACTTCTGATGCCTTGATCAAGTCAAGAAGTGCCTGATTGACCTGAAGTTTGCAATGCGTAAGTTAATTTCCTTTGCCATGCTTGATTCTTATTTTATAAATAAGGGGTAAATATTGGGCCACAAAATTTGAATCTTCTCTAAACAGACACAATGCACTCTGTAATCCGAATAATAAACCCTTGGTTTTTTCCGTACTAGTAGATCCTTCCATCCACCTTCTATTATATATTTAATGAAGACCTTACATGTACTTACGCATAAGGATAAGTGGCATGCTATAACTGCTCGGTGATTTTCCCCCCTTATCATTCCTATCATTTTTTGTTAGTGGGCATCTTATTATTATTTTATTGCCTTACTTGTAAAACATGAATAATGTTTGACATGTAGGAATGTGAGGGAAAAAGGCCAAAAAAGTATTGACTCATCGAGTAATCTTAGCATGTTGCTTATACGAATATGAATAGCTTTGCTTGCAAGTACATTATACTAGAAGAAGCTGTTGTTCAGATATCAAAATGCAGTCAAAATAAACGAGTGCACATGCTTTTGGGGGCAAAAAAAAAAAAAAACAAAGGAAAAGGTGTCGATGCATTTTTCCCGAGAAATAAATTTTGATATGCAAGGTGCAAACTGCCAATTTTCAGTGTTCATGCAACAACTTGGGTCCAGTTGATTTTTGGCCCATTTTGTAAAAAAATATCATACCTCTTCGGTTCTCTCATGACTTACTAAATGACCTCCAAACAGGTCTACCATTCTAGCCATTGGGTACAGCCTCTCTGCTAATCTTCTTGCATAGTATATCTGAGCAATTACATCAAACCTAGATGTGTTGGAAAGGAGCAATCAATCTCTCAAGTTATAACTATAAAGATAATTGAACACGTCTCTATATCTTTCATGTGCGAAATATGGATGCAAGCAGGATATGCAATGAATGGTAGTGTCAGTCCCCCCCCCCCCAAAAAAAAAACCAAAAAAATTGTAAATTACACTAAACTTTTTATATTTGACCAAGTTAACTCATCGTTCCAGCTCCTTTTACAAAATTTTTATACGTTCGACACAGAAGAATATTTTGGGCAAATTCACATTCGGCGCTGTGTGTCCAATAATATCCTCGCCATTTTACCCAGGGACCTTATCATCTGTTCAAAATTGTGCCCTCTTTCATACATTAATGATTCCTTTGCAATTTCTTGTTTATTTAATATGGTGAAAATAACAGAACTGAAGGCCAAGAACATCATATAAATTTCATTAGAACAGACCCTGCACCTGCCATGTATGACTGAAACAAGAAAACCCGCAGATTTTATCGATTCAATCTCAGATCGAGTCATTTGATGTCTCCAGCAGGCATTGACCTGGCCCTCAAAACCATAATTTGATTGCATCCCAGTAGCTGATATACCTTTCACGTATTGCTGAAAGAGATCCCGCTAAATGGAATCAGAAATATTTTAAAGGAATCACTGAGTGCTCGAGTCCATCATAATAATCCAGTACTTAGTATTATGGAAGCAAACAAACAATCAATTATGAATGATATTTTTCTATATAATGGAAACCTGTAACTCCTGGAATATGAATTAAAGATGCGTGGTTCTGCACTAACTAGAAACTGAGTAGACACTGCAACTTACTGCACTAACTGTTTGCATTCATTTATAAACAATTTAAGAAAATAAAAAGTTCAAAAACTCAGCATGGAAGGCGTAAACAAAGCAGAACCACTGAACTAATAACATTTACAAGCAAAACATATTAATATTGAGAAAGACCGAAGACATTTGAGACGCCTTACCTGATATAAGATCGTTCTCCTCTTTTCTGTTCCAACATATTCCTCAAGGTATTCCTGTATGCCATATATAGTTTCTCTCGTAAATTCGTAATAATAACTGAATAAATAGCCTACTTTAACATATTACAAGGTGGGAAGAAAGAGGCTATTTTTAGCTGAATGTGAATATTCAATGACAGAGCCAGAGGCCATTTACATGACTTGCCTATAGCCTAAATGGTTCTTGAAGTGATTCATCATTCAATTGACTGACTTACCCTCCACACGTTAAATAACAGGGATTAACATATTTTGAAGCTAATATAGTACAGTCATGTATTGGGGGAGAAATGACACCAAAGAGTGTAACTAAATATATAACTCACCATTTTTTACACTCATACTCTTACTTTTCATCTGTCTCATATTATAAACAATCAGTCTTATGACTGCAAAAAATTCAGATTGTTTTAAGACAGAAACGGGAGATGCAACTTGTTTTACCTGTGAGTAGTGGGTATCCAAGTCAACAGCAGCTCTAAGTTCAGGAGTCTTTGCTTTTAAGAAACGGTAAGCAATGGAGAATGTTTGTCGATTAAACTGCAAAAAATAAAGACCGAACTACTGAGAAATAAGTTTGACAGCTAATTTATATGCGTTTATGTTGTTGACCGTAAGCTTTTCAAATCACGGCAAAGGTTCAATTCGTAAAAAGAATCGGACAGATCAAAATAAGATTGGAATAGAATCGGCAAATAATAACCATATCTACAGTCTACACAAGGTGTTCCCCCATGAAAATGGGACTTCCTCTTATTCGTAATCCTACCTTGAGTCAAGGAATTGCCGTTTTTTGCCCTCATATAAATATTGCCATGTATGGTGTTAATTTGTTTCTATCTCTTCACCAGGTTGACTTAAAAATCTAGAGCTAGCATGTATTTAGCATACACAAAAAGGAGGAGAAATCGGATACAAGCTGGATCGTGTAGAAATGTGCTAAGTAAATTCGAAATTATTAAAATGGAAACCCTCAGCCGGGATTCTCCAGCAGGAATCACCAAAGTGTACTGCGAGATTGACCAAAACTAATGATAATATCCCCGGAGGCAAAAGAAATGAAAGGAATTTTGTAATGCGAATTCAAGCATACTGTTCTCTCGAGTAAAAATATGGAAATTAACAACGTGAATTCAATGAACACTATCAATAATATTCCCAGATGGTCAACTGGATAAGTGCGATTCTATTACAGAAACATGGTCTTCAATGTGTTAGTAATAAGAAAGCAATCATGTATCTATTTTACCCGAGTGTCAAAAAAGATACAATACCTTTGGAAAGCATTCAAAACCTCCCCCCGTTACATTGAGCAATGCTAACGAGAGAACTCTATCAGGCACCATCGCTGCTAGCTTGCATGCTATCATAGCTCCTATTTCAATAGAAAATGTTTTTAAAAAATCTTAAAACCAATCCCTCTCTTGCTCAGTTTAAAAGATAGCTTAATCACGATTATCTTGACTATATGTAGTCCATATAATTCAGAGTAGTGCAGTCACCTACTCAAGAAATTTCATATGACAATAGAGGAAACAGTCTTGTTCGTACCCATTGAATGCCCAAAAACATGGGCTTTCCTCCATCCCAAATGATCCAATAAAGCAACTGCATCCTTTGCCATGATCTTTGTTCTGCAACCAGCAATCACCAGTTATAGGTTAGATTTCGTGTCTTTCTGCTGCCATAATTCCATGATATGCAAAGTAATGCGACAATCTAGCTGTGCTGCTCGTCACAATAACTTCGCTCTAACACATTTTTTGAGACCACTTCTCTTGTTTTTAAACTTATGCAGGATGTCGGAAGCACGAAAGAAATGAAAGAGCATTTAATATGCAGATGTAAATTCAATAGTACACTTCAAAATAAATCGTAAGTGAGACTGAAATCGGTCAAGCAACCAAGGGCCATGCACCACTGAGAACCGATGCAATGCAGAATTCACGGATTGTACGAGTACTCAGGATTTCCCAATGGAAACTATCAGGCTAATAATGAGGACCAAATTATGCGGACAATGCAGCATTTACGGACTAAGACCAAAATTCGGGAAAAGCAAGAAGTTTTTTCAAATTCAAGGTGCGACACAGATTCGACCAAATAAGAGGATTTGCCAAACCAAACAAGGAAAAAGTTAAAACTCACGTATAGGCGGACTTTTTGGTAGGTACGGAGCTCCGACCCATACCACGGTTATCAAATGCGCAAACCTCGATACGACCACCACTCTCATTGTCATCTCCGCACCGCTGATCAGCTGAATTCCAATCGGAGTCGCCGGAGTCATCCTCGTTGGGCAAGACGGTACCCGTCAGCCCCTTGATTTGAGGGCCCCACGAGTCATGTGTCCCGGCCAATCCTGAAGATCAATCTCCATAAATTCAAAGCAGAAAAAAAAACACAAATCGAAACAGAAAAAAAAGAGAAGCGACTGATGAACAACCTATGATGAGGAGAACTTTAGTAGGTCCATGGCCGTAAGTTCTATAAAATATCTTAATCTCATTGTTTAGGCGGTCGTCGGCGGTCGCTTGATTCGTTCCGACGTCGCAATACGGCATCGTTGGCGGCCGCGAGAGAGTGAACGTTAGCAAGATATAGCGAGAGCCGAGAACTGAGAATGGAATTGAGATTGAATAATTTAGAGAGAGAGAGAGAGAGGAGGCGTTTGTTTAATCAATTAATAGAGCGAGAAGGAGTGGGGAGGTTGGGCGGGAAACACGTGGCGGAGTGTGAGTGGTGGAGAGGAGGTGGCGTCCGAAGGGGACGCCGTCAAATGGGAACGAAGGAAGAATCACGTCATTGTGGAGGAGGCCTCCACATGGAATATAAGATGTTGGTAATTAATTTCTTAAAAAATATTTGTTAAAATTTTGTTTTTTAAAAAATTTAAGTATTGTTTATTTTTTATTAAATATATTATATAAATATCTTGATAATAATAATTAAAATTTAATACATTATTTTTAAAAAAATAAATGAGGTAGAATTTAATTAAAAAAATTATTCAATGTTTTATACTTTAAACTAAATAAGGTTTTTAAAAAATGTTGTATATTATGATGTTAAAAGAATATGAGATTAGATTAGATTTTTATTTCAGGAAATAAGGAGTCAACTACGACATAGATCGAGACCAAAATCTGAACAAAATATTTGTTAAAATTTTGTTTTTTAAAAAATTTAAGTATTTTTTATTTTTTATTAAATATATTATATAAATATCTTGATAATAATAATTAAAATTTAATAAATTATTTTTAAAAAAGTAAATGAGGTAGAATTTAATTAAAAAAAAATTATTCAATGTTTTATACTTTAAACTAAATAAGGTTTTTAAAAAATGTTGTATATTATGAAGTTAAAAGAATATGAGATTAGATTAGATTTTTATTTCAGGAAATAAGGAGTCAACTACGACATAGATCGAGACCAAAATCTGAACATTCGCGATATTACTTGATGATAGAAATATAATTAGTACTTTCACGGTTTCACCTAAAATCTAGAAGCTGTTAGAATAAAAGGTCGAAAGAACGGCGTCGTTTTAAGAGCCCTGTGTTTAGTTTTTTATTTTAGATAGAGATTTACTCTCAGATGAACTACTCAATTTCAAATCCTTGATGGATTTTTGATGTCATATCTCTTGCCATGCTGCATGCAATCAAAATGATATCTCTTATCTCTTCGTCGGTGCAGGTCCTGCAGGACCAGCGGTGGACCACCCGCAATATTGTGTAGGCACGTTGTGCACCGCGAAATTAAAAAAAGGAAAAAGAAAATAAAAGGAAAAAAAAAAAGATGATTTTTTCCCGCACAATGGACAAGATAAATAATAATAATTTGATAGAATTTTTTAACTGAAAGCAAAAGCTGAGTTGGAAAGCGGCACGTGGCACTGATTTCTCTGATGTACCCTTTTTTTCATTTTGGTTTTTGTAAGCACTCTCATAATTTTTCTGCAGGCTAAAAAAATAATCATAGTTGCAGTGCGAAACGAATAAATACATGACATAAACATTCTTTATTCTTAATTAATTAAACCATGCTTTGCATTTGACCTAAAGTTTAACGTGCGTGTATGAAACGAAGAAAAGAAGAATAAACAATGAATTTTGGGATTGGTCAACCACGATAGCTGTGTACTGTGTTATATCTTCAGGAATAAATTTTGGTTTGATATGCATAAAATACAAGGATTAGCATCAACATCAGCTTTAAATATACGAAATAAATATAAACAAATTTTAATTCATGAGTCGATTCAGCACTGTGGGAATTACAATTATTCTTAATATTTTGACCTAAAAATTCTCATCTAAGATCTAACTGTAATTATATAATAGTATTAGTTATATTTTGAATTCAAACAACCTTTAATTAACCGAAGAGATCAAATTGAGCATTCAAACAAGTAATCCCATTTTTTATTTTATTGACATACAAATTGATAATATATAATAATTTTGACTTTGTCTATTGAAGAAATAGTCTCCTCAGTTCAATCAAAGGAGGTATTCTAATCATCAACAAATACATAAATATCAATCAGCTTAACGTATCAAGTTCATAGAAACATCACATTATTTATGACATGAACAATACCATGTATTCTTTAAACTCAACATAATTGACGAGAAAAATACCTGTAATTATATAATGCAAATATAGCCCGTATTTGGGGAGGATGATGTACGTTCAGCGAAAGTGGACCAAGCGGCCTTTATTGAATGATAAAATCATAAATGAGATTGACGAAGAATGAGCATTGGGATGTGATTGACCCTCTCTTCCTTCAGGCGTGACTGAGTCTGAGCAACAAAAGTTGGGTAAATCAAAGACACAGGCTGGAGGGATACGGATCGGGTGGAAAATCATACAGTGACTGAAAAATGAAAAATCCTCACCATAAAATTTTATCCAATGATTAATAAGAAACAAGTGTATAAAAAAGCTCTTCATTTATAAACACACAATCACATTTTATTTAAAATAAAAATTTATAAAAAAATATAATATTTTTAATAAACATGTTCATTACTAATTTAGATAATATAAATTTTATTTGAATGGTCTAATTTAATATTAATTTTTTTTTATTTTTTTATAAATTGACTATCTAAATATACTCTAGATAGTTCATAATTAATATTAAAATTTTTTATAATCCTTATAAATTTTTATTTTGATAAATATAATATTAAAAATAAAGATTATTTCTAGCACTTTCTAAAATATATTTTTTAAAAAAAATTATAAGCTAAAAATTTTAAATATGAATCAAAATCAAATCTAAATTGTGAAAATTTTATCTGAATAGTCATTTTATAAAAAATAAAAAAATTAATATTAAATTAAATTATTCAAATAAAATCTGTATTGTTAAAATTAATGATATAACATATTTATTAAAAATATTATATTTTTTATAAATTTTTATTTTAGATAAAATTTGATTGTGTTTATATAAATGAAGAACTGTTTTATACACTAATTGCTGGTCACTTGGGTAAAGATTTATTTCACTTTCCATCACCACACCGTTTACACTGCACCTGATCCAGGTTGGAGTGGTGTTGTCAGACACTGTAAACGCTGTCATCAATCAAATCCATGGGCAGCAGTAGCTCAAGGGTTACATTAAGAGAGAACATCATGCGAACAACAAACTTTGTCATACACGACATGTCTAAATCACCCAATCACAACTCACAACGTATGCCTTAAAAAAGTACGAGGTACATACATCCAATAATCACATTTTCTAGTAGAAACCTTACAAATTACTCGATCTCTTGACATTGCAAGCTTTAAAGTTTGCACACATTCTTCTTCAATATATACAGCTAGTGGATCTGAATGGATGATGAATACTTACAAGAGCTGAAAATCACTGACAACATAAGATTTACACTTTCATGAACCTAAGCATGACAGAGTAGAATGATATTGTTAGTCAAGGTTACACTACAGCATGTCACCTAAATAGGAGGAAACATCCATCCCATAGTCCATCCAAGAAGCAAACCAGCACCTGCAAGTCCTAAACCCACGACAAAAGCAACAGCACATCTTTTGATCCCATTTCTTCTATTACTGCTCTTGCTCTTTCTACCACCACAATGACCGTTCTTAAGCTGCTTCCCACGACATGGGGTCCAAGGTAGGCCAGCTGGTAAGAGGCTTAACAATGGCTGGTTTTTGTTTCTTAGTTGCAGGCAGAGGTTCTCAAGCTGCAGAAGGTGGAGCCACTGCTTGTAAGCAAAGAGTTGCGAAGCCTGTCGGAAGAAGAGACTGAGGATGTGCTCCTTCTCGTTGTATGCTTGTTGCGCGGCTCTCTCAGCCTCTCTTGCTCGTGTTTGAGAGTGGCACAATGCTTCCAACAGCTGAGCCTTGGAATTGGACTGTGAGTTCATAGGTTCACCCTTGCTAGTTGAGTAGGAGTCTTTGCTCTGGTTGGAGCTGGAGATATGTAGAACATGGCATAATAATACAATATACAAGAATTTCATAGCTGACGCTAAAGAATAACTAAATATGTTCAAGCAAATTAGTACAGGCACATAATCAGAGCCATAGTCAATTGGACCAAGAGATCCAGTAAACTTGAAATCAAGTGGAATCACGATTAATCCATTCTAAGACGGATCAAGACTAAGAAACTCTCTTACTGGAAGGGAACTCGTAAATCATATGATAATTTCCACAATAATGTGAAGAATCATCATCTCTACTCCCGGAGTTAGTTACTAGATAGACACAGTGGAAATATGAACTGCTACTTGTTTGACAGAAGACTCTTACAGCGGTTCAAAATCCGAGCAAGTAAGCAAGTTTTAAGAAGTTTCCATAAAATACTTGAGGAAAACTAGCCAGTTTCAGTCAAGAAAATGGAATAATGGAGAGGACAAAAGAGCATGACATGCGAGCAATGGAAATTTTTTCGCATGACAAATCTTGCTTCTATCTTCATTAAAGTCGGATGGAAAAAATTCAGCAGATAATAATCTAGAACCCTAGTCAAACTGACATGACAATTAGTGCTTTAAACGACAAGAAACACCGATTTGCCTCCAAGATAAGCTGAACATAATGGAGTACTGCAAAAGGATTGTAAAGTGCCCCTCTGCAGCAGCATTACCTGAACAATCTCTCTGAATCCTGTGATGATGAACAACCAGAAGTAGGGGTTCCAGAAGTATGACTTTCCACATAGGAAGAATTCTTCTCCGCTTTTTCATTTAGAGGGGATGGCAGAGTCTTGTCATGGTCAAGGCACTCTAAGTAAGGAGATGGTGTGTTCCTAAAATGCTTAATCTGTGGTTGAGGAAGATCACAGTTTTCAACATGCTCAAGCGACTTCTGAGCAACCAAGGAAGCCAACTCATCTTTTCCAGCTTTGCGCCACCAGGGCCCAATTTTCTCAGCACCTATCCAATGTGAGTCTGAATCAGATGACGCCTTTTTACATTGTTCAGAGATCAGGAAATCGGTAATATCCCAGTCCACAAAATGATCATCTTTAAACAAGAATTTCCCCTGATCCTTTTTCTTAGCTGTAAATTGTAGATCATTATTCAGTACAGCCTCAATTTTTGACATTCTGCGATTGTTATTGTTTTTCATATGGGTATTAGAGCTATTCCATGGCTGTTCCACTGCTCGATTAGCACTTCCAATGCAAGAAACAGAATCAATGTCTTTGATAGATTGAACATCCCCAATTTTAACATTATCATCAACCAAACCTGCACCGTAAGAACCAAGTTCACCCTCCCAGGAATTCAGATGTTGACATGTATAATTTGCCTCTTCTCCTAGGTTGCTTTTCACATGTAGCCACCACTTCATGTCTGGCAATTTGTCACAATTTGGGTTATGGGGCATTCCACCTGAGCTGGCCTGATCATTGACAGAATTGCGAGACACCCAATCAGATTCCAATGTTTTAGAAACTGATGGTGGGTGGTCAGAAGAATTCAGTGGCATCATAAAATCACGAGTGAAACAACGATTAGCTGCATAAGAGGCCCTTCTTTCTGCTGATTCCATTATTCTTGTTCTCTATGGGACCTGTTTTGGAAAATAATCCGAGAGGGCTAACTGATAAGATAGAAACTCAAACATATTAACAGGGTGTTAATACTTTTATCTCCAGTACATTAACAGAATAGTACATTAGTATACTACCAATCTTCAACTTAGCCTGAAAACAAGGGATCAAAGGAAAAGTATGCCCACTTGCAGATCTCTCTCAAAAATCATTGTAGAATGCAGGCTGATAATTTTTTTCCTCTTCCAAAAGAAACCTTTCTTCTACTAATTATTTAAAACAAAAAAACAAAACAAAACCACGTAACCCAACTCGAACACAAAAGCATCGGAATCATGATCATTAAACAAGAAGTTAAGAAATGATTGATACAAGATGAAGATGACATTAACAAAAAAAAAATGACAAAAAAAAAACGAAACCAATAATAACAAGTTAAACCGCGTAATATAGTATATCAGGAATTCAGTACAATAACGAAGCTTATCTTATCCCAGAAAGAATTCAACCTCCGGCAGCATAGGAAAATGCTAATTTTGTACATCATCGACTGAAATAACGAAAACCCAAAAACATAAACTATTTTTCATGATTGTGTATTGCCCATGGAAAGTCGATGGAAAGCCCAAACAATGCATGGGGACTTTGTGTGCTATTTGCACAGAAAGAAGTATATCAATTTTATATGCCCAAAATTCTGCTTACAATTAACACCGTCGTTTCAAAACAAGCTGGATCAGAGAAAACATCTCAGATAAGTCATCTGACACGGTTTTTCCAGCCAATTACATGAACAATACCAAACACAGACACCCAAATCACCAAACCCAGAACAGGAATGCAAAGAAGAGCACGAAACCAAACGCTCGCAAGAGCACCACGACTAATATTTAAATATATGGGGGAAGTTATAACACGTCAACAGACACGTTAAGCTGTGTCAGATCACAAAGAAGCAATGATGTTTTTAGAAACGAAATGAAGAAACAGAGAGAAGACGTACTGAGGCAGACGGTTTCTTTCTATTTCAGGATTTGGCAAGGCATCAGAGTGGTCGAGATCTGAAAAGTAGTACGGGAATCTAGAATTGGGGGAATATTTCCATTTCCGTGATCTTCTTACCCCAAGAGAAATTCCCGGGACACGATGATCAAGTGTAATCTGCCATATCCGGGTTGTCCTTCCTTCGATTTGTGACTTGCAAGCGTTGTTGCTTCCTCAATCTGTCCTCCCATTAAATATCTTTCTTTTTCTTGATCTTTAATTTTATTTCGCGTCTTCGGTAATAATATATGGATGATCGTGGTTGTTAACTGATTTAACATCGGTTCAATCACAGTTTCACTCTTGAGCCAATAATCGGTTTAATAACTGGTGATTTTTAGTAGTTTGACGATTGCTGGTTGCACGATTCCGACAAGGTTAAAGTTAAAGGATATTTTTGTCATTACGCAGAGAATGTTTTGAAAGTTAAAAACTAAAAATATTATAATTGTATTTCTCTTTTCAGAGTTAACCATCAACACTACTATCTATTAGTTAAAAAAATATTTTATGTATATATATATATATATATATAAATCATGCATATATTTGTGCCACTTGAAGATAAAACTTGGAGACTACGGTGACACCTTAGTGGCACTATATGCTTAGCTGCTTGTAAGCCAAGCCATGAGACACCCTTGTGGGCTGTGGCTTCTGTTTCGATGCTTTCCTTTTTCCTTTCTATATTGGTTTGGCCTTTATCCTTTATTTTTTTTTTATAACGAACGAGGACGCTTTATTATTTACTAAATTATTACGTTACACAAATTAAAATTAAAAAATTTAGAATAAATATTATTAATATCAATATATCTAAAATGATTAAATTTTTAAAAGTTTTTCTATTATTCAATCATTTTTTATATATTTTATTTATACACATCTTGTCTTTGATTAAATTTAAAATTTGTTGCTAATATGTTAAATTATTAAACCTTTTAATCTTAATAAATATTATAAATATCAATACTAAAAGGTTAGAAAGAAAGAAATGATTTGTGTCTAAAATACATAAGAAAGTACACTCTTACATTCTCACCCAAAAGGAAAGAGATATATTTTCTCTCACACACACATATATATATGGTCAAAGAATTGAATGTATATTGTCCACTGAATCATTTCCGTCTTGCTTTTTCAATGTGAAAAGATAAAGAGTTGTGATGTTATCTTGTTAGTGTGAAATGTATGGTGAAACATGTACAGATTAAAGGGTCAAGATCATGAGATAAAGATTGATGATCAAAGTCAAATTTAAACTTCTTTTTATTTCTTTTTTTCCTTTTTATAGATAATGTTTATAGAGGATAGTTAATAAGAGTTGATTGATACTGAGTACATAAAATTAATAAAATACGTGAAAAATGAGAAAAAAAATTAAATGTCATTGATTAGGAAAATTGAAAAGGCATGAGAAAATACAACAAATGTAGAAAGATAGCCGAGTGAAGTTAATGCTAACAATTAAAAAAATTTAAAAATGAGACTGATCTTGAATCAATGCTTTTGTGAAAGTACACTAAAAATACATGAAAAATAGAAAAATAAATTAAATCTTATTGATGTGAAAATTTGAAAAGCGGTGGACAAGTAAGCAAATGGAGAAAAATAGTCTAATGAAATTAATACTAACGATAAAGAAAATTAAAAATGAAAAAATTTGAAATAGATTTAATGCTCTTGTTCCATGAAAATAAAAATCAATGAAAAAAATAAAAAAAAAACAAAAATAAATTAAATTCTATCAACCAATCAAAAAAATTTAATTACATCAACTAATGAAATAATAATATTAATATTAAATTAAAATTAAATTGATTATACAAATATTAATGGACTAATGGAATAGGATAATTAACATTACACTGATATATGTTGATCAATAGGAGAGAAGAGATTCGTGATCAATTACCTTCATTCTACAAAATTTGTAGATATATGTGATCAATCACCTTCATTCTACAATATTTATAGATACATATTAATGATTGAGTGTGGTATATGCAATTTTAAAATATATTTATAGTATTATTTACCAAAACTTGTGTGATTACGTCTTTCAAAAAGTACATACTTTTTAATGAGTATTCCTCTTTTTTCTTTAAGTACGCTATTTTACAGAACCTTTGAGAGGGGATTGAATTTGACACCTCTTTCAAGTTAGTTAAAACATCTTTGGTCAAAAAAGATAGTTAGTTAAAACATCTTATTCACAATTATTGAACGCATAACATTTTTTTTCAACTAAAAGGAACATTATTAGATGCAATAGAAAATACATGCAGACGTGATTTCATCGACTAGATTAATTACACGTATACCCATATTTAATCTTCTCCATCCATATTAAATTTCGTAGGGTTTCTTTCTTCTATACTCCATCCAATTTCAAATATCAGAGAAAGTATTATGTACTTTTTCATTTACAAAAAAATATAGATTTCAGAAAGTATTTATCACATATTTCTCAATTTGTCTTTCATAGAGTTAATATTTATTTTTATTAGACAAATTTGTTTCATCAATTACAGGATACTTTTATCCAAATTTTTTAATTATAAATATAATTATTATACTTAATTAATTTTCTTAAATTGGGTGAGCAAGTACTCCATTGAATCCTATTTATTAGCCCTATTTTATAAGGTTTTATTGATCCTTTATATAAATCACCCTTCTTTATTTTTTGCAAACTTTGATGCACAATTATAAAAATATATTCCAACAAATTTTAAAAAGAAATAAAATATTTCAATTTTTAAGAAAAACTCTTCCCATATATCAAATCACTTTTTTTTTTAAATTTAGGAGCAAAATTAGAAAATAATTTATTTTTTTAACTAACTCATTTTAATTTTAATAAGGTAATTAAAAGTGACTCATAGAAAAAGTAACTTTTTTCAAAGAATTGATAACTATTAAACAAAGAAGTCATGATGCTTGTATCATCATGAAATTCTCATTTGATGACCCAATAAGTGGTGTGTAACTTGGTCCAACTTACTTTTGATCGGATGATTTGACGTCTAAGCATGGCAAAAGGAAGATATGAGGTGTAGTCATGCAATTAAATACTTGTTTGGTTTGTTTGGAAATATTATTCGGTTAAACATTTTTGTGTGCCCACTTAATAATTGCACGATTAGTTACATCCATATACATAATTACATATTAATTTTTAGTTATTGGGACTTTTAAGTCTCATTCCCTGTGATTAATATTTTTACAGGAGCGAGTTTGGCTGAGAAAGCACTAAAGGCGTGACTTTAGTATATGAGATACCATCTTTTACGTTGACTCTTATTTTGAATCATGCAATATATCTAGTGCTAACTTAGGACATGTATTATTTTGTGGAGCATATAGATTCTAATCTTTTTATTAATAGCATTTATATGACCAAGAGGATCATATTTGTCTCTCTTGATTCTTGACCTGATTTAAATATCGTGCCATGAGGATCCTGTTTGTCCCTCATGATTCTAATTGCTTTTTGGTTCACATAACAACATTAAAAAAATTTGTATTTGGAAATTTTTTGGGATTCTGCCACCTTAAGATAGGATTTTACACCAAATACTGATTTAAAAATTATTATTTTCTTTGATATGAATTGTTTTACATTGTTTACCATTAGGTAAAATTTTATTTTCAATTATCATGGTAGAGCTCACTCATTATGTTAAATTCTTTCTACTATATTAGGCTATTTGTAAAATATTTTATTTAGATAAACTCTTTTCTACCATAGTAAAGTTTTAAAAAGAAGTTTAATTATTTATTATCATGGTAGAAATTTTTCTACCATAATGAGGATTCGATGATGTAAAAATGATTTATTGAATTAATAATTTGTAAAAAATTGATTTGAAAATTTTAAGATGTTACAGTGGGTAATTACTTTATTGGGAGGTGAGATTATGTTAAAAATGCCTTATATTTTTTAATGGAGGAAGTATATTTTAGACTAAAGAATGGTTTTAGAAAGTGATTTATATTGTGATTCGAAAGACGTAGTATTTTGTAACATTCTAGTTTTAATCCCTTGATTAATTAAATCTAATTAGGATAATTAAGTAAATTGAGGTAGTGCGTGGTCAGGGAGCTCTAATAAGGATATTTGATCGTATTTCAGCTCAAATTGTGGTTTCGATTTCAAGTCAGGCCACTAGGCATCAAAAGAAGAAGAAAAATGAAGAGTGATATTGCTTGTGTCATATGCCATGACGTGAAGATCATCCGCTGCAGCACATAAACACTTTTAATGCAAGGAAAGACCTCTCTATGCCATGCGTCATGACGCGTGATCATTTTCTACAGATATCAATTGCGAAAATGAGACAGAAAAGGAAAGGAAGAAAAAAAAAGGAAGTGAAAAGACACATCAAACTTTACTAGGGTTTACTTGTGGACGACATTAGAAGTATTTTGGAGGCTACAAATACCTAAGGTAAGTACCACACTCATTAAGCTTCCCATTTATTCCACATTTATGAGTTTATATTAGAGTTTAATTGTGAAAGATTATTTTTTGATCTATATAAATTATGGGTCTGAATTTATTGACTCAAATGGAGTTAATGAAAATAGATTAGAGTATCTAAATATAATAAAATGAATTTTTGGTGTCTTGGGTTGTTAGGCACCATTAATGTCCAAAATTTGCAATTTAAAATGGGTGATTGGAAAAGTGTGATGCCATTAATGAGAATTTAATAGTCAATTAATATTATTGGGGACTAAGGATAGATAATAAATCTAATAGATAGGCTCGAACTCTTGTAGAGTGGACCTTAGACAATTAAGAAGTGGAGATTGATGGTTTAATACTTAAATTGACAATGTTGGTGAAATTCAACTTGGTTAATTATAGTTTTGGCTCTTGGTCACCTGTTGGATTAAAAATTCAAGCTTGGAAGCTAGTAGATTGAGGGGTAAATCTTTGACTTCTTAAAAGTTTGAGATAACTGGGGGAACCTTACTTTAGGTAGTTATATGTTAATTGATTGTTAAATGTGAATTGTGAATGTTATGATTGTTTTTTAATGTGAAACCATGTATTAGTTTCAATGAGTGTATGAAAATTTGAATGTGCATAATGCTATTTTTGGCTTGAAATGCAAAAATGTGAAGTTAAGAAAGTTTTTAAATTATGAACATGTGTATGCTTTTAAAAAATAAATGTGATATTGTGTAAAGGTAATTGTCTATTAATAAGAAGTGGATTTTGAGATAAGTGAGAATAACGTTGAGAAAATGAAAAAAATACATATTTGGGTAGTGTACGATCGTGAGCCTAACGCGATTGTTGTGATAATGAGTAAGTAAAAATGAAAATATGAAAATGAGCGAGTATTGATTATGGCATTATCAGTGACAAGAGTTTGCCTAGGGATAGAGAGTAGAGAAAAATTTATATGATATTTAGGCTACCCTCTAGTGCACGAGAGTATAACCTTGTCCCATAGTTTGTCGAGGGACCATCCTATAGTTTGTCGAGGGACTAGAACCTAGCTATCTCTACCGGTTCAATAAGGAGAATAGCCTAGTGTATAAGACACCTCAGAGATTCGAGAATGGGGGAAACCGTGGTCTGAGAGTGAGTCATGTGATTTTTAGCTGAGTCATACCTCACGATTGGTGAGCTTGGGTAGTCCAGTCACACGGAAAGAGTCTTAAATTAGTATTATAGCCTACAGTTTTGATTTGAGGATTAAGGTTGGTTGATCATTACCTATTCAAGTATATCACACGTATCAGTTGTAGCAAGTCACATGAATAAGAGGTCATGGTCATGTATTTGAGAATATGGTGACAATGTACTTAGTATATTTGAAATAAAGAAGCTATTAAATGAGAAATGATGAGTTATGATATGTATGAGTATGTTTTAAGTACTTGGTTTCTTATGCATGTGCTTGACTTATAATGGATATATAATTGTTTTACTTTGGTTATTGAGTAGCTAGGCTCACCCCTTTCATTTAACACTTTTCAGGCTCTAGATTTTGGTGCAGAGAGGGAGAAGGCTCAAGAGGTTAGGAATTAACATATTCCTATTGTATGCCTCTGGCTTAGAATTATTTTGTGTAATAGCCTATAAATGCCAATTCTAGAATGCATGTTATCACACTTGCACTATTTTATTATTGCAAATGTTAAGATTTATATTTGAGCCCTGAATATTTGTATATGTTGAGATATATATATTTATAAGGCTAAAATACTAGTACAAGTATAGAAATGATGATTTGAACATATTTGGATTGAATTGGATGCGAAATTAATGACAATTATCTCCTCTGTTTTTGGTAAAATGGGGTTGAGTAGTGAATCTTATTATACTGTTATTTGGTACTTGTGACGTGTTGTACTAGTAGTCCTAAGTTCAAAAGACATGGTCCCATTGTTAGGAAAAGTTTTTGGCACTTATTGAGAGTTTTGGACACCCATTTTGTGTGGAGGTGGTGAAAAGTGGTTTAAATGCATTTAAGTATCCAACTTCCCCGTGTGACTTGTTCTAGAAGTGAACCACATGCCATTAGCTAGTTTCACATCATTTGGACATCGGAGGAGAATCGAGACTCATTAAAGTTCCTTGATTCTGTCAAATGATAGCAGAATTTGCCAAATTTCATGCAACACACCGCGGTGTGTGGCACAGTTATGATGTGTGTTGTGCACAAGCCGTGGTGTACTACTCTATCGCACATTAAAAGAGTTATTTTCATTGTTTGCGATTTTTTTCACTTCTCCGAGGTATCTCATACTTCTAT